>NC_044559.1:127663854-127715988 GCF_007565055.1 Rhinopithecus roxellana | reverse complement strand
AGAAGAAAGAAAGAACCCATCCCTATATGCACACACATAACCCTGGTTCAGTCAAGAAACATTGTTACTTATGCCATCTCTATAGACAAAGGTGATATACACTCCACTGGCTATGAAATACATAAATATCTTTGTTTTTCCAGATAATTTTTTTTTTTGAGACGAGTGTCACTGTGTCACCCAGGCTAGGGTGCAGTGGTGCAATCTTGGCTCATTGCAACCTCTGCCTCCTAGGTTCAAGCAATTCTCCTGCATTACAGGCACCCGCCACCACGCCCGGTAATTTTTGTATTTTTAGTAGAAATGGGTTTTCACCAACCCCGTCTCTACTAAAAATACAAAAACTAGCCGGGCGAGGTGGGGCGCCTGTAGTCCCAGCTACTCGGGAGGCTGAGGCAGGAGAATGGCGTGAACCCGGGAGGCGGAGCTTGCAGTGAGCTGAGATCTGGCCACTGCACTCCAGTCCGGGCGACAGAGCGAGACTCCGCCTCAAAAAAAAAAAAAAAAAAAAGAAATGGGTTTTCACCATCTTGGCCAGGCTGGTCTCGAACTCCTGACCTCAGGTTATCCACCTACCTTGGCCTCCCAAAGTGCTGGGATTACAGGCATGAGCCACTGTGCCCAGCCTCCAGGGACTATTTCTAAATGCTTGACAATGTAATGACACAAAATAAAAATATATTCCCATATTTGAACTGACTCTATTCGAAAAAAGAATTTTTAAATGTCTTTATCAGAAGAGATAAAAGAAGCTGCTGCCTTTTAAGAGGTATTTATGATTACGAGTTGCCTGCTACTTCATCATCCTTGCCAGAGGATTTTCTTCCTTCCTTTTGTAAGATGTTGGTGGATTGCAACCCTTTTAGCAGCGTGCACAGCTTAGATTCCACATAGGGCCAGTGAGGACTCTCTTTCCAGCAAGGATCCTGAATACAGGTGCAGGGATCTCTACAACTCCTGCTCTTGGCAGGCATTTCCTACAAGGATGCAATATCCCAAAGAAGAATCAGAAAGCTTTACTCTGCTAATACATATGCTTGTTCAAAAAATGTCTTTTAGGAGGAATGTGGCTGTCATGCGTGCATTTGTCATATATGTTGATGTACCTGTGTAAAGAAAGAATGCGTAAAGAAAGAATTGCTATTAAAGGAGAGTTTAGCAGATCTGCTTACATCTGGAAATAGACTGAATAATGAGTTAATCAAAGACTAAGGAGTAAAGCCTCTGCCTATATTGATAATTCATTAGGAGTTTTCTCCCAGAAGACACCATCTCCACATACTGTAAGGAATTCTCTCTTTTGATTCCCTGTGGGTCCTGGTTACATGGGTTTCTATTGTAACAGTCAAACCTCCTTGTGTATGCAGCCTAGATTTTTATGCCTGGCTGGAGGGAATAATAACCCCACAGCCAATGCAGCCTGCTGTGTGGTTGCTGGGAGAGTGAATTAACTATGCCTGTTTTGATTTTGAATGAATATACCCCCAGCAAGCCATGTGGCGAAATAGTTTCTTAGGTGTCAAGATTACCACATTTATAGAACTGGTAGCACACTCTCACCAACACCCTGTGAACCTGTGGGGCTAGGCTTGGCTTGCCAAAAAATGCACCAGTACAAGAACGGAACTCACAACACTTTTGCCTGCATGTCTTTCTTATTTCCGATCTCATTTCCTTTCAACCATTCCTTCATTATCTTTATCCGTCTTTCCAAAGAAGGAAAAGATGTAAGGACATGTCAACATGGCTTTACGTTATTCTGTTGCTACCACATCTCCAGGAAAATTAGACCAATTAGTTAATTCAAATTGTCCACATCAGGAAGTTAGAATCAGTAAAACCAGCTGATGTAGAGTTTTGTGCTTGGTATTTCTCATGAGCAAATTGTTTGCCTGAAGCTTTTCTTCAGTGGGTGGCCTTCCCTGATTTTCTCCGTAGAAATGAGTATATTGCCTGAACAAATCTGCGGCCAGTTTATGTTTAGGCACGTGGTCAGGGATGAGTGTGTGGTTTCTGTTCACTTCCTGGAGTGGGAATGTCCAGCACTGTGCAGATCATGAGAGAACACTGAAGGAGTCGGTCCACTCAGGTATGAGCTGAGGTCACCTAGACTGTGGCGAGTGGATTCCAACTTGGTCTGTGACACATATCACAGCAGTTACAGCTTTCTCTTTGAGTTGCGGTATGTATATCCAGAGATCTGTAAACATGTCCTAGAAGAAGAAATAATTTTCGAATTCAACCTCTTTCAAGGCAATACACTTTTATCAAAGTAGTTAGTCCACAAACTATTGAGGAAAATTAAATGGCATAGCTAAAATTTCCTAAAGTACCAATTCTGGTAAAGAATTACTCTAGGCTGTGTGCAGTTGCTCAAACCTGTATCCCAGCACTTTGGGAGGCCAAGGCAGGCAGAACCTTGAGGCCCAGGACTTCAAGACAGTCTGGCAAACATGGTAAGCCCCATCTCTACTAAAAATACAAAAATTATCCGGGTGTGGTGGCACACACCTGTAGTCCCAGCTACTTGGGAGGCTGAGGCACGAGAATTGCTTGAACCCAGGGAGCAGAGGTTGCAGTGAGCCAAGATTGCACCACTGCAGTCCAGCCTGGACGACAGAGCAAGACTCTATCTCAAAAAAAAAAAGAAAGAAAAAAAAAAAAGACTCTAGTAAGTTTCCTCTGTTGCCAGATGCTGATTTTTTTCATGACTGTATGGAGATGAGGAGTGCAGGGTAGATTTCTTAAGCTAAGAGGGACACACATATATATATACACATGTCTACATATATATGCTCAATATATACAGTACTGATTATATCAATTTAACCAAGAAAATTAGTAACTTGTATGTAGAGAACTGCTGATTTCCAGTGGGGATTGAAAGGATCAAATCTTATATTTGTATTAAGAGCAAAAGGGTTGGAAATCTAATTTCCTCTTTATTTTCCTTTTTCTTCTTCACCAAGAAAATGAAGTTTTATTTATTTATTGTTATATGCACCTGTTTTGTTCTTTCACTTCTTACAGCCAGTTGGCAACTGTGGTTCTGAACCCTTTCTGTGCTGTTGAATCTTTTTGAGAGATGAAGTGACACCAGTCAGAGCATGTATCAATAACTACAGACATCACCTACATTTGCCTTCCCACAACAGTTTCAGTTACATCTAAAAAATATACTGATACGGTTTGGTTCTGTGTCCCCACCCAAATCTCATGTCTAATTGTAATCTCCAGTGTTGGGAGAGGGACTTGGTGGGAGGTGATTGGATCATGGGGGTGGATCTGCCTCTTGCTGTTCTCTTGATAGTGAGTGAGTTCTCACGAGATCTGGTTGTTTAAAAGTGTGTAGCACTTTCTCCTTTGCTCTCTTCCTCCTGTTCCACCATGGTAAGACATGCTTGCCTCCCCTTCACCTTCTACCGTGATTGTAGGTTTCCTGAGACCACCCATCCGTGTTTCCTGTAGAGCCTCCAGAACTGTGAGCCAATTCCACCTCTTTTCTTCATAAACTACCCAATCTCAGGTAGTTCTTTATAGTAGTGTGAGAATGGACTAATACGTATACCTATACACACAGACATGTACGCAAACACAAGTGCTTAGGGGAATTTTAATTTAAATAAATGTATTTTGGCTGAGCACAGTGGCTCACGCCTGTAATCCCAGCACTTTGAAAGGTTGAGGTGGGTGGATCACTTGAGGTCACAAGTTCAGGGTCAGCTTGGCCAACATGGTGAAACCCCGTCTCTACTAAAAATACAAAAATTGGCCAGGCATGGTGGTGGGTACCTGTAATCCCAACTACTCGGGAGGCTGAGGCAGGAGAATTGCTTGAACCCGAGAGGTGGAGCTTGCAGTGAGCCGAGCTGAGATCGTGCCACTGCACTCAAGCCTGGGCGATAGAGTCTCAAAAATAAAAAATAAAAATAGATAAATAAATAAATGTATTTGCATACTTTTAATTCAAGGAGTAATATCGTAACAAAAATATACACCCATGGCTTATCTGGCAGCATCAGGAAAATAAGTGCAGCTTTCTGGCCCATGTTGAAATCATTTGCCATAAAAATCATTGAATATTATATATCAGTTACTTTAAAATAGGTGATTTTTCTCTCTGTTCTGGCTGTTTTAGCCCAAACACATTTGCCTCCTTTGGGTCCTGAAGTTTTTAACTGAAACATGTTTTCCCTCTTTTCCAAAATTGTTGTGCCTATCTGGAATAGCACAGTAGCCTTTTAAAGACTGACACTTTATCTGCCATACAGACATCTTTGAAGACTCATAAAGCTTATTGATACCTTTTGTTAGAAGAGTCCACTGATACTTAAGAGAATGCTAGAATGTAAAAGTAACCTTCTCCCAATTTGTCAAGGGCGTATTTTTCTGTAATAACTAGATTCACTATGCCTTCATACTAAAGGATTCGTTATTTGGAACAACTTAATACCACATCTGTTGAAATCTTGTTGGGCTACATCTCTACGTGAAAGTGAGGCATCATTCAATCAATCCTGATTGAGCTCATCCCAGGACAAGCAGCATTTCAAACCCTGTAAGACAGAAAACCTTTCATCTATTTCTTCCCATTATGAGATGACACTGCTAAAAAGGAAGAATGGCTGCACACTGAGGAAATATGGCCATTGAGCTCATCTCCCTTCCCCTACACTCCTCATCAACCTAGCGTCTCTTTTTCTGGAGGCTTCTCCTTAGAGCAACAATGCCCAGGAGAACTCTGAGATAATGGGAATGTCCTGTATCTGCACCGTCCAATAGAGTAGCCACTGGTCACACAGATCTGTTTAGCACTTGACAGAAAGGCCAGTGCAATTGATGGACTGTATTTTTTATTTCATCTAATTTAATTATTAGTGACCACTGGCTACCATATTCGGTAGTGTGACCTTATAGTTATTTGCATCTGGCTGGTTAAAGAAACATCTGCTCTTCTCAGACCTAATTTTTATAAGATGCTAAATCTTCTCCTACAACAAAGAATAATCTGAGCAGTTATTACAATATTACAAATTTTATATTTAATCATTCTGTAGTTTAACAATTTGATGGAGATTTAAGAACTTTAAAAGTTATTCTTGGCTGGGCACAGTGGCTCTTGCCTGTAATCCTAGCACTTTGGGGTGCCAGGCAGGTGGATCATCTGAGGTCAGGAGTTCAAGACCAGCCTGGCCAGCATGGTGAAACCCTGTCTACTGAAAATACAAAAATTAGCCGGGCGTGGAGGCGGGTCCTTGTAATCTCAGCTACTCAGGAGGCTGAGGCAGGAGAATGACTTGAAATCAGGAGGTAGAGTTTGCAGTGAGCCGAGATTGAGCCATTGCACTACAGCCTGGGCAACAAGCACGAAACTCCATTTTTGTTTGTTTTTTGAGTTATTCTTATGCCTAAGCATGATTATAAGGAATTCTTAGGGCAGGAGCAGTGGCTCACACCTGTAATCCCAGCACTTTGGGAGGCCGAGGTGGGCAGATCACTTGAGGTCAGGAGTTCAAGACCAGCCTGGCCAACATGGTGAAAACCTATTTCTACCTAAAACACAAAAATTATCCAGGCATGGTGGTGCATGCCTGTAATCCCAGCTACTCAGGAGGCTGAGGCAGGAGAATCCCTTGAACCCAGGAGGCAGAGGTTGCAGTGAGCCGAAATCATGCCACTACACTCCAGCCTGGGCAACAGAGTTAGACTTGGTCTCAAAAAAAAAAAGGTGAAATTTTTATTCAAAGGAACATACATTCTGTAAGACATAGCTTGAGATTAAAAGTGCTATAATCATCATGGTGGTAAAATAATAGAGTTGATATATCTTAAAATTGCTGACTTTATTATGAATAAAAATATTATACATAAAAATTACTTATTATAAATAAAAAGTAGTGTGCCAGCTAATCTCCTATTGTTTAGTTAACAGACAACTTCTAGAATTTATTAGCTCAGCAGTTTGGTGAAACATACAATTCTATTTAATAGTCCACCAAATTATATTCAGCTTTTGTCCTACAAAGAGCTTATGTATTACGTTGCAAAGAGACATAAAATCATTGAGTTTTGTCATTTCAATATTTTAAATACACTGATGATGGAACATTGTCTGAAACACAAATGAGGCAGAGTTGCTATGCTTGAAAGAAAACTTTACAATGTCAAAACTTAGGTTTCGTTCTCATTCCCTGAACTGATGTATGTTTCAAACAATGTCACCAAGTTAACCTCTCTCTTTCACAAAATCAACTGAACTGCTCAATCTATATACAGACTTTGTGGTGGGGGGGTGGGCGCGTGGTGGGGAGAAGAAACTTTGAGAGGGAAAGCTTGGCAGCGTTAAGATTGTGAAAGGAAAATTTACTGGTTTTAGCCACTCCTCCCGGAAGGAAACTTCGACCCCTAGGGAATCACTCCAGGAGCTTTTGCCATGGAAACCCACATCGTAGTCCCGCTGCAACAAGTAGAGGCAGGTTATGCTGGAAGCCGCACACGTGTGGGGCATGGAGCTCACAAAGGAGCTGGCCTATAATGCTCTGTCCACTTAAATAGCAATCTCAGCTGCATCCCAAGATTTTAGAGGTCTTTATCTCATCAGAAAGGGATCAAGAACAACTGCTTTTCTGCCTGGTGTATAAATCTCAGTGTATTCCATTCCTCCTGAGCTTTGCTTTGCTATTTTTTTTTTTTTTCTTCCTTTTGGGAGTGGATGGGTTCCATTGTCCATGGCTTTGCTTTTTTATTTTTCAACTGAGAAAACCCTAAGGATTAAAGAACAGAATTTTTCCTTCCAGGCTCCTGTGTCATTATGTTAAGTTACACAGTATTCTTCATTTCCCCATTAAGTACATTAATTTCCTAGACGTATGCTTCGTCTTCATAATAGTCACAGATGTTAAGTTTCATGTATATGTATACAAAATTAAAAAAACTTAAGAATCCACATGAAAGGTTTACTATAGGAGGTTAAATTTTTTTTTTTTTTTGAGGTAGAGTCTCGCTCTGTCGCCCAGGCTGGAGTGCAGTGGCCGAATCTCAGCTCACTGCAAGCTCCGCCTCCCGGGTTTAGGCCATTCTTCTGCCTCAGCCTCCCAAGTAGCTGGGACCACAGGCGCCGCCACCTCGCCCGGCTAGTTTTTTGTATTTTTAGTAGAGACGGGGTTTCACTGTGTTAGCCAGGATGGTCTTGATCTCCTGACCTCGTGATCCATCCGCCCGTCTCGGCCTCCCAAAGTGCTGGGATTACAGGCTTGAGCCACCGCGCCCGGCCTGGGAGGCTAAATTTAATTACTATCACATATATTTACTTATGTGGTGTGATTTATTGCTATTGAAGATGAAACTGACCGTTTTCTTCTCTTGTCCAAATTCCTATCTAAGTGGTCTGGGTGTCAGAGGCATGTGAACAAGAGCAATTCCATCTTGAATAGGGGCTGGGTAAAATAAGGCTGAGACCTGCTGGGCTACATTCCCAGGAGGTGAGGTGTTCTTAGTCAAAGGATGAGATAGGAGGTCAGCACAAGATTCAGGTCACAAAGACATGGCTGATAAAACAGGTTGTGGTAAATAAAGAAGCCACAATTCACCAAAACCAAGACGGCGACAAAAGTGACCTCTGGTTGTCCTCACTGCTCATCACACACTGATGATAATGCACTAATGTTAAAAGACCTTTCCACCAGCACCACGACAGTTTACAAATGCCATGGCAACATCGGAAAGTTACCCTATATCGTCTAAAAAGGGAAAGAACCGAAAGAACCCTCAATTCCAGGAATTGCCCACCTCTTTCCTGGAAACCTCATGATGAATTCACACCTTGCTTAGCACATAATCAGGAAATAACTAAAAGCATATTTAGTCAAGCAGCCCATGTTGCTGCTCTGTCTATAGAGTAGCCATCCCTTTATTACTTTACTTTCCTAATGAAATTGCTTTCACTTTATGGACTTGCCTATAATTCTTTAATCCGTGAGGTCCAAGAACCCTCTCTTGGGTTCTAGATCGGGTCCCTTTCTGGTCACCTAGGGAGTCATGCCTACAAACCATAAAATCTCATCAGATGGGTTTTATGTAACCCTGTATAACATGGCTTACTTTCCAATCTGACCCTGGCATAATGTCACATGACAGATAAAGAAGGAAATCAAAATATTTTACCCCCAAATATGTTTATCTACAATATTTTGAAATGGCCTGCAAAGCCATTCTTGTGGAGGGAAATTGTATCTATAAAGAACCTCTAATAATGTAAGTAGATATTTCGCTGGTCCAGGCCCTTCCAATCCTGAAGAGAAACTGAGAGTCTAGCACCCTTCAGAGGCCTGAATAAGAAACATTTGCCATCGATTGTCTCTAAAGGGTGGCTTTATCTACATAATAAGAATCCTGATCTCCACAACTCCTTATCTTGACCCAACCGCCCCTTTCTATTGATTCCACACCTTTAGATAACTTAACTCTTTCAACCAATTGCCAATCAGAAAATCTTTGAACCTGCCTACGACCTGTAAGTCCCAACTCTTCAAGTTGTCCCTCCTTTCTACACTGAACCAACGCATGCTCCAAATGTATTGATTGATGTCTTATGTCTCCATAAAACATATAAAACCAAGCTGTAGCTCAATGACCTTGGGCAAATGTTCTCACGACCATGTGAGACTGGGCCTTGAACCTTGGTCACTCATATTTGGCTCAGAATAAACTTCTTTAAATATTTTTACAGAGCTTGACTCCTTTCATCACTATTTTTGAAACTTAGGTAATAGTACCTTAAAGTAATGGGAAATAGTATCTTCTGATGTAAAATTCTATTTCTGCCTTGTCCTTGTGTATTTAAGGTTAATAATTATCTCTTCCATATTAATGTATGTATTAATCATTCTTACTTTACAAGTGAATATCAGAAGTTTTCTAAGTCATTCTAGGCAAAGTCTGACAAAATAGAATATCTGAAGATCTATTTATGTATTTACACTGCCCACCCCACTGTAGCAGCCGGCATGTCTAACTGCGCTGTGGCCAGACCCAATGCTCGCTCACACACCTCTCACTGACCCATGCCCGGCTCACCCTTGGCAGGCGTGGGATCCAGGCTGGTAGCATAAGCCAAGCCCAGCCTTCCAGGCCAAGTGGGCGGAACGAGCCCAGAGGGCCCAAGCAAAACTCAGGCAAAGGCACCACCGGCCAGAAAAGTGACACCTCAAGGATCCTGTAACAGTATGTGTATCACACTTGTACATGCATAGAAGTGACTTTGTATAATTTTACATTTTTTAGGTCTAATAATGAATTCCAGTCAACAGGGTACAGAAGTCTGTGATTTCCCTTTTGTTGAACTCAGGTTTAGTTGACTCTTTTTGGACATTTCCATTTATATATTGCAGGAAGTAATAACTTCTTGGTGCTTTCTTATTGACAAATAGGTCTTGATCTGGGAACAATTTTTCTTTTCTATCACTGCTGACTTATTTTTGGTCATTGGAATACAATTCCATTCTATTCATTAACATGAGATTAATCAAATGAAAGATTTTTTAATTGAAAATAATCAAAATTCATCGTTGTAAATAAGGCTTGAAACCACTAGCTAGGCACAGGTCTCAGGAATCACACCGCAGGGTTAGATTCTCCACTCTGTGGACGAAAAGAGTCGAACGTCGATCAAATACATTTAAGATGTACATTGGTTTGGTCCAGAATGGTGCACGAGTTGAGCGTAGGGCTGGGGGTGGAGGCGCTTCCAGTTTATAGGTAGATTTTAAATTTTGTGATTGTCAATGGGTCGAAAAAGTTACTATCAATAGAAAGGAATGTCTGGGTTACAGTAAGAGGTAGTGGAGACCAAAGTTTTGTCATCCAGATTAAGCCTTCAGGTTGCAGGCTTCAGAGAGAACAGGTTGTAAATGTTTCTCATCAGACTTGAGGTCTGTGTTGATGTTAACGCTGGAGGGTATAATGAGGCATGTCTGACCCCCACTTCCCACCGTGGCCTGAACTAATCTTTCAGGTTGCATTTTAGAGTGACTTGGCCTAGGAGAAAGTCCATTCAAATAGTTGGGGTGGCGGGGGAGCTTAAAATTTTGTTTTTGGTTTAAAACTGCCAGAGGCAGAGCTGCGTGTTTAGGAACAAGAAGCTGGGACAAGAGCTTAGCTCTATAGAAATAGCCAAGTCTAAGGCTGCAAGTAGATCTAGATATGAGGAAGTAACAATTCTACAAATGGAGTGCAGGCTTCTTGTGATTTTTTCCATTAAAACAAAACTATATAGTTAGCCTTAGGTTTTTAAATACTGCCTTTCTATGTGTAGTGCATAGTTTAGGTGTGTAGTTCTTAGAGACAAAATTTTGCACTGCATTCAGCATTTATTGCTAGTCAGTTCAAACACCATAGTTCCTCTGAGTTAACTTCTTTCTCTTAGCAATAACAGCGGTCATTTAGCATAGTACTGTGTGCTATCTTGATTCTCAGGATGCTCTGTAAGGTAGTCATTATTGTTCCTGTTTTACATGGGAGAAACTAAATTTCAGAATGTCTGAGTGGGTTTTCCAGGATCATATACCCAAATTTCTCTGAATCCAAGGCAAGTACTCGTTGCATTTACCTATAAAACTTCACCTCTGTAACCTTACCTTGGTTGGACAAGACAGGGGCTAAATCAAGGAAACGTCTTTCATTCAGATTCACCTTCAATTTTCATAAAACACATTTTGGTGTCCTAATACACTTAAGCACCATGAATCATAAAAAGTTAACATTTAATGAGGCACTTGCCTGGCATATAAATTCTCTCTACTCCTTGCTTATCCTTTCTCTCCTCTGTTACTGCAGTGGCTTTGTTAAACTGGAATAGAGGAATGAAAAATAAAATTAACTGATAGCAGTACTGGCCAAAGATTGCCAAAGCATAAGACATGAATAAAATTTAGTCAAGGGATATGGAATTTTAATTTATTCTTATTAGTCTATTCAGGCTACCATAAAAAAATTTCATAGATGGGGTAGGTCAAACAACAGGAATTTATTTTCTCACAGTTCTGAAGGCTAGAAAGTTCAAAATTAATGTTCTAGCCCATTTGGTTTTTGGTGAGCACCTGCTTCCTGGCCAGCGGACAGCTGCCTTCTCACCATGTCCTGGCATGGTGGGAGAAGAGAGAGAGAGAGGAAGAGAGTTTTTCGATGTTTCTTATGAGGACACTAATTCTATTGTGTCACTGTATCAGGGGCCTATCCTTATGAAGGCCATATTACAGTCACATAAGAAGTTAGGGCTTCAAGATATGAATTTTGGGCAGACACAATTCAGTCAATAGCACTCCTAATTTTTCTAGTCATTATACTGTGCTTGTCTGAGAGTAGAGCAGGTATGTCATTGTCATGAAAATCACATAATCAGTCCAGAGCTTGAATAGTAAATCATTGGAGAGGAATTTATAAACATTTTGTTTACTTTTATTGTAAATAAAAATGTTTTGAGGCACAATCTCACTGTGTCACTGAGGTTAGAGTATAGTGGCACAGTCATGGCTCACTGTAGACTTGACCTCCCCATCTAGCCTCCCGAGTAGCTGGGACTACAGGCACATGCCTGGCTAATTTTTGTACTTTTTTGTAGATAAGAGGTTTCTCCATGTTTCCCAGACTGGTCTCAAACTCCTGTGCTCAAGCAATCCAACACCTTGGCCTTCCAAAGTGCTAGGATTACAGGCATGAACCATTGCACCCAATACAAAAAATTTACAACGTTACATATAAATATGTTTAACTTATTAATAAAAGTTATTATCATTCAAAAAGAAATTATCATTGTTAACTATTTCTTCAAAAGTAATGATTTGGCCAGGCATGATGGCTCACACCTGTAATCCCAGCACTTTGGGAGGCCAAGGCGGGTGAATCACCTGAGGTCAGGAGTTCGGAACCAGCCTGGCTCACATGGTGAAACCCCATCTCTACTAAAATTACTAAAACTATCCGGATGTGGTGGCGGGCGCCTGTAGTCCCAGCTACTCGGGAGGCTGAGGCAGGAGAATGGCATGAACCCAGGAGGCGGAGCTTGCAGCGAGCTGAGATCCGGCCACTGCACTCCAGCCTGGGTGACAGAGCGAGACTCCGTGTCAAAAAAAAAAAAAAAGAGTCACAACAGTTTCATGGTTAATTGGTGGTCTTTTTTCCCCGAGATTAATTCAATATTCTGTACTGTATTAATTTCCCCCAGAAAACTTATACTATAATGCATCTTGTTTTTATACATATTCTAACCATTTTCTATTTTTGTATTTAGTTGTTTAAAGAAGACCTTAAAGAAACACAAATTGGATTTTTCAGATTTATTTTCTCCACTGTTTTAATTACGGAAAATTGCAAACATAAGCAAAAGTCAGTGAAGAGAGGGAGTGACTCATTTTCATGTACCTCTTATCCAAGTTTAACAATTACGAACACATGGTCAATCTCACTACATTTTTATATATTTTTACTTTAGTTGGTTTGTTTTTTCCTGTGTTTCTTTGAAGTGCTCCAACTTTATCTCCTGTTGCATTCAACATTTTACCCTGATTCTTGTGTACAAAACTGACCATGTTTCTCAATTACTTTAAATTTACTGTTAGTAGGAACCAATTTGTTTGCTTTTGCTTTCTCAGGCGTTATTCATACTTCATGGTGAACATTTGGATGGGTGTTTGGGTATTCTTATATGTGCTGACAGCAAAGTATTTTTGATTTGGGCCTACCTGGATTCTGAGTAGGGGAAAAACTGGTGAAACCGGTTTGACTGACATAGGAAATGTGACTAAAAATAGTACATTTTTCAAGTTCAGTGAAGGTTGAAACTGACAATTTTAAGTTTCCTAACAATGGCTACACCATCAACTCTATTCCTTTGTGTTTTCCTTTCTTTGTGTAAGAGGAACACTGAAGCAAGGAGTCAAAATATCATTGACTGTGTGAGGGAGGTTGGCTTCTGTCACTTTAACAAGCTCTCATTTTCTTTTTCTTCCTAGTGTCCAAGGAATTCTGTGGATATCAGAAATTTATTAAAATGTCAGCGAGTCATAGGTCACTGGTTCATATTTTCTACGATGAATTAATTAATGACATTAATGATGCAATATGGGTCACTTTAAACAGTGTTATAGAAAAGTTAGGACAAATTTAAAAGGGTATCATATTCAGATATTATATCCGCAGACCTGTACCTCCCACTGCATGGAGCAGACAAGAGCCTCATCCCCCAAGGCACAGCTGCAGCCACCCAAACCACGGCTGTGGACCCAGGCATCCCTGCACTCTTGGGGGCCCTCGGGAAGGCCCCCCTTCCCTCACAGACTTGGATGTGCCTGCTCCCACCACCTGGCTTCTCCCTGCTGTCAGTGCCTGCTCCAGTCTCAGAGCAGACACTCTCACAGCCCAGCCAGGTGTGCACACACTCAGGGCAGTGCTGACACGCCAGCCCCCAGCCTTGGCCCACTCCAGACTTTGGGTGTCGATGAGCCTAGGAAGGAAGCCAAGGGGAGCTGAGGGCAGCTTGGTGCTGGCCTGCAGGCACACCTTGGCACCTACAACATGGGTGCCATGAACAGCAGCAGGAGGCAGACAGGTTCCTGGGCAGAAGTGGGTGGGTCCCTAGTGAAGCCCCACCTTCAGGCCAGGGAGGACCTTAAGGCTGGGGACTGCTGCCAATCCCATGGATCAAAATGGGAACTTGTGGTGCCTTTTCCTGGCCCACCCATGGCCATGCATGGACCAATCAGTGTGCTCTTCCTCCCCTCTGAGGCCCATAAAAGCTCCTGGCTCAGCTAAAGCTGAGCAGAAATTAGGACAACCAGCTGCAGAGAGGAACTGTCCACTCCAGGGCCTCCTCTGAGCTGTTCTGTCACTCAATTAAGCTCCTCTTCACACCTTCCATTGTCTGCATACCTCATTCTTCCTGGACACAGGACAAGAACTCAGGACCTCTCAAATGGCAGGACTGAAAGAGCTGTAAGACAAACAGAGCTGAAATACGCCCCTTGCTTGCCACATTGCAGGCAAAGAGAAGGAGAGAAATTCTGTGGCCCTTCAGGGTGCCCAGACCTGGGAGCTCCACAAGCCAGGGCTGTGACTCCCTCTTTGGGGCCCTGTGGTTCCTGAAGCCTCCGGTGCCACTGCATTCCCTAGTGCCAGCTGTGGAAGCTGCTGGCAGTGCCCTTGGTCCAGCCACAGCCTCATAGAGAGCCAGCACCCATGCTGGCACCTGGAGCTGCTTGCCCCACTGCAGCATGGTTGACTGTGTGCAATGGCCAGAACCCATGCTCACTCACTCACACACCTCTCACCACTCCATGCTTGGCTCGCCCTTGGCAGACATAAGATCCAGGCTGGTAGCATGAGCCAAATGCAGCCTGCCAGGCCGAGTGAACAGAATGAGCCCAGTGGGCCTGAGCAAAACTCAGGGAAAGGTGCCACTGGCCACAGAGGTTTCCAGCCAGAAAAGTGACACCCCAAGGATCCTGTAAGAATGCCTGGCTAATTTTTTTTTTTTTTTTTTGAATCAGAGTCTCACTGTGTCGCCCAGACTAGAATGCAGTGGTTCAGTCTTGGCTTGCTGCAACCTCTGTCCCCCGGGTTGAAGCAGCTATCCTGCCTCAGCCTCCTGAGTAGGTGGGATCACAAGTGTGCGCCACCACACATGGCTAATTTTTGTTATTTTTAGCAGAGACAGGGTCTCATCATGTTGGGCAGGCTGGTCTCAAACTCCTGACCTCCAGTGATCCATCTGCCTCGGCCTCCCAAATTGCTGGGATGACAGATGTGAGCCACTATGCCTGGCCTTGTATTTTTGGTACAGACGGGGTTTCACCATGTTGCCAGGTTGATCTCAGACTCCTGAGCTCAAGTGATCCACCCGTCTTGGCCTCCCAAAATGCTGGGATTACAGGCGTGAGCCACTGCACCCAGCTAGAAGGCACTCTTTAAGAGCACACAACACAACTCAAATTCATGTGTTAAAATTGTTTATATGTCTGTTTCTATGTTGAGTTCGTAATACCAAGGCACAGTCTGTATTTTATTCATCTCTGTATATGCCTTACAAAGAGTAAACAGAACATTTATGTCCAAGTGAATAAAGGAGTGAGGAGATCAATATTCATATATAATGCCTACGCACAAAATCACTTGTTTAGAGTACTTAGACATAGCAAACTTATTTTGAGTGAGACCACTAGGTTGTAAAACAGTGATGGTCTTTGTAAATGATGTTGGAGATGAAAATTTGAGGATAGTAGTTGTTTATGTACTTCCTGTGAAGTACTACAGGCCATGCATTGATGATCAGAAATTCATTACCCACTTGTGAAGTTTTAAAAAGAGAATGCTTACAGGAAGCACATCATGGCCAAGGTTCAGGAAAGAGGGTAAACACCAGGGATGAGATTGCATCTGCATATATTTTGTCTACAAGGGCAGCGCCTAAAGACTTCAGAGCACACAGAATAAGGGCATTGCAGTGTTAGCGCACCTAAGAATATTGTGCAAATAGAAAGCATGTACGTGCTGAGAATTAACCAGGAAAATAGCCTTCTAATGAGTAACATTTATCTGGAATTTTGGAAAATTGAGTAGTTTTGGTAACTGAAGATAATTTTAAAAGTTTAGTTGCGGCCGGGCGCAGTGGCTCAAGCCTGTAATCCCAGCACTTTGGGAGGCCGAGACGGGCGGATCACGAGGTCAGGAGATTGAGACCATCCTGGCTAACACGGTGAAACCCTGTCTGTACTAAAAAAAAAAAAAAAAAACAACTAGCCGGGCGAGGTGGCGGGCGCCTGTAGTCCCAGCTACTCCGGAGGCTGAGGCAGGAGAATGGCGTGAACCCGGGAGGTGGAGCTTGCAGTGAGCTGAGATCCGGCCACTGCACTCCAGCCCAGGCGACAGGGCGAGACTCCGTCTCAAAAAAAAAAAAAAAAAAAGTTTAGTTGCTTTGAAAATATCATTTTGCAACACTAAAAAAGTTGGAATATTTCTCTCTCCTTTTTAGTTGTTTTAATGCCCTGGACCTGTGTGCAAATAATTTATTTTATTTAGCTAGATGTATTATTTTGTTTAATTACTAACCTTATAGAAGGTTATTTTATTTAGCTAGATTTTTAAAAATTACTAACCTTATAGAAATGTATTTCTTCTTTGTATTTGAATATGAAATGACACACCATCTTTATTTCCTAGCAGTTGATAAGGGATACTCCACTCTCATTTGAAGATTAAGAGGTTGCTAAATAAGAAAGTAGGAGGCTGGGAGCATGTGCCTGTAGTCCTATCTACACTGCTTGGGAATTTGAGGTGGGAAGATTACTTGAGCCCGGGAGTTTGGGGCTACAGTGCATGACCATGCTTGTGAATAGCACTCTGGCCTGGCAAGATAGACCTTGTCTCTTTTAAAAAAGCAATTACAATGAGATTTTCAGAAAACACTTATTTGCATATGATGTTGCACATGTGAATCCAATGTTTCAAAGAGCAGCGTGAAGAGGTAGAGACTGAATTTGAAGACACATTTATTCTGTATAAATCAGACCATGCAATCATTTTCTTGCCAGATAGGAAAATCTCTCTCCCTTCCCAGTAGCTTAATATGTTAACGTTACTGGGAAAGATTCTTAAGCAACAGTTTCCATCCCTGTCTTATTTTTAGCTGGCTCTGAATATATAAAGAGCCCTAGGACATAGTACAAGTATGTCTTAGGTATGTATTATTCTTTTTGTCAGTCACAGTTTGGATGAATGATATTTTCAATATATCAGCATTCTACACAAATGGCCTGCTACTGTTTAGTTATTTAAGAAAAACCTATGCCACCCACCTCCCAGAAGGGGTGTGTGTGTGTGTGTGCGTGTGTGTGTGTGTGTGTTTTCCCACGGTTAGGATTTTGTTTCAAGTTGGTGATGAATAACGAGAAATCAAGCTAGTTGTAGAATCATTTACTCTAAAGCTTTACAGTGGTCTTTGCTCTGGGGTTATCTTATCTTGGGAGGCAAGTCCAGAAACACCAGCGATGAGTTCTGACTGGCCAGGAAGAGGAAGAACAGCCCCTCTGGCCGCCATCTAGAGAGCCTGTCTACCTCAGGGCTGTCCCTGGAAAGAGTGGGGATTCCCTCCAGGGCGTGGATTGTTGAGTGGGCCTGTGAATCCACGCCCCGCTCTGAATGAAGCCTCTTCATCTAGTTCTTCTTTCATTCCCCGCTCACTCTGGATTCCACTCAGGAGTTTTATCTCATGTGTAGAGGATCTGGCCTGAGGCAGGCACCCTGGGTGAAGGGGGAGGAGATGCAGACACACTATTTCCTGGAGGGAAGGGCCTGAGTAACAGCTCCTGAAATATCCTCTTTGTTATTTTTAAATGTTCCGGGTGGCTGGAGTCACGCTGTAGTGCCCCTCAGTACCCCCCCCACACCCCCATTGGAAGTTAATTAGTCTAAGAAGTTAGAGTCTGAGAACTGGATGGCTATATGGTTGTTGTTTATATGCAATGAATCATGAGGGGCCCACAGTAGCTGCAAAAGTAAAGAGGTATAAAGTCTATTTACAGTGAATACTTGATGAACTGTAAACACTGTAACCAAATTGTGTATCCCAGCTGTATTTCTTACATGCGATGCACTTTATGAATCAATGGTCTTAGATGCTGTTTTAAGAGATGTAATATGTGATTCTTGTGTTCAAGAGATTTAAAATCTCGTTCAAGGGTGAAATATTATAGGCAAAGATGCAGACATGCCGTAGGGAAGTATTTATTTAGATAAAAACTGACCTAAAATTCAAGAAGGGAAGTCTTCACTGTGAGCTGGATTTATTAAATCTTAGAAAAGAGCCTACAGAAAGACTTTGAAAAGTTAATAAGATTTATCTCAAGTCTTTCTAAGAAGCCAGGAAAATTGAGATTTATGGAATGAGGAAAAAACTAGCAAAAATGCAGCATAGTTGAAGTCTTCCTAGAAAGGCAGAAAACTTGAAACAAACTTACCTGATCCTTCTTATACCTTAGATTATGACAAAACAATGATATCGGCTTAACAAGGCATGAATAAAATGAAGGCAAGAGATTCTGTGGTGGGCCTGGGAGAAGGTGATGAGGATGGGAAATGTCAGTAGTGTCCAAGACAAGGTCTGTATGCTGAACTGTTATTAGACAGCCAACCCAGAAGGTTTTCTCCAAAATAAGTTTATTTTTAAATGATTGATTGATTGGGACAGAGTCTTGTGCTGTCACCCAGGCTGGAGTGCAGTGGCATGATCTCAGCTCACTGCAACCTCCGCCTCCTGGGTTCAAGCGATTCTCCTGCCTCAGCCTCCCAAGTAGCTAGGATTACAGGTACCCACTACCACGCCTGGCTAATTTTTGTATTTTTAGTAGAGGCGGGGTTTCACCATGTTGGCCAGGCTGGTGTCAAGCTCCAGCGTCAAGTGATCCACCTGCCTCGGCCTCAAATTGTTGGGATTACAGGCATGAGCCACCGCTCCGGCCTCCAAAACAAGTTTAGTTCACACACGACAGACATGATTATTTCTATGCCTGCTCCTTTCAGCATGGAAAGGACCTCATTCTAAGCGCAAACTGAACATGACCATATCAGAGAACTGCAGGACTTACCTCTGGTTACTTTTAAATGTTCTTGACTTTCAGAAGTGTGAACATTTCTCTTAAAATTCCAATGTCTTTTAGAACTAAAGATGATCCGATGCTTCAGAGAATAAAGGTCGAATCTACTTTAGGGTATAATGACCTGTCAGAATTTCTATTTTAACAAGCACTGTTTTATTACACATTTAATGTATGATATTTTCACTGTGAAGCTTTCTTTTGCAAATTCATCTGCAAAAGACCATCAGGTATCTACATATATGCCCTTGTGTTTTGATAAGAAAAACACTCTTGAATGTGGTTAATGAAACTCTGACTCATGCCTCTGAAGAAGTTACTTGAAACTGTATGAAGAAATGCATCTTTCTAGATGAAATCTATATGAACAAGCAGGTACATCTGGTTGAGTAGGGGTGCTGTCCTAGCCCAGTGATCCACATTGTCTCATCTTGATTCCTTTTACTGTTGCTTTGTTCCAGAATAGCAACTTTTACCTGCTAAAAAAAAGTCTGATGCTAGAGACCAGGTTTCTGCAGATGGCATAGAAATTTGAATTTGAGACAGCTTAGAAACAATTTAGAGACTTAAGGTAAAATGTGGGGCATTTTGGTGTGTGATGAATTATTTTTAAAATTAAAAAATGTTTAAATAGTTTGGCTGCTAAGCTCTTCCTCTTGATTTGTGCAAGCAGGAAGCCTGAGCAAACATTTAGATCTTGCAGAGTCTCACTTTGCCCTTCTATAGGGTCACATAATTTGGGTATATAACAGACTCTGGATCCATTCATTGTATAAATATCTTCTCTAATATTCTACATTTATTTCTGTCCTAAGAACCGACTAATAAGAATTGACAAGATTGTCTCAAATCCAAAACTTTGTTCACACTATAATAAAAAATTTAAGTGAAAACATTATGAAATATGGAAATTAAAGTCTCCATAGTGTATCAGTACATTGGTAAACTGTAATTTACTAGTATAACTTATGGTTACAAAACATTTAACATGGTACATTGCATTAGCAGTGCTAAGTTTGTGCATTACTCAAAAGGTGTTTATATAAAATTTAGGATTTTTGTATAACATTATTCTTATGCACATAGCAATACTACATATTAAGCTGTCACAATCTAAACATGCATGACAGATCATGAATATAAAGATGAAATACTATTTATACACTGAGGTAATTTCTTCTATGCTGGGAAGATTAGATGGGGTTCAATGAAGTGAGTAATACATTTACCAATATGCAATGGAAGATGGATGTGTTTACTTTGATTTTTTTAGTCTCCTTGCTCAAAAGACCATTTCATTTTCTTTAGAATTATGAAATAGTTTTGGATTAGATCCATGTGAGAAAGCCAGAGAAATGTAGTTAGCAGAATTTCCCAGAGTTCCTAAATCCAAAACTAATAACAGTTTGGGTAAGGGCATACTAATGATGACATCCAACTCTAATCAGGAGTTACAGGTCATCGGAGATCACTTAACAAACAAGCAGGCAGATCGCTAGAGTGTAGGTCTTTCCCAGTTATCCCAGCATTGTCATCTTTAGAGATGCCTGTAAAAGATGTCTCGTCCAATTCCCTCACTTCATGGAAGAAGAAACTAAAGGTTAGCCCAGACCTGTTGGCTTTTTTTTTTTTTTTGAGACAGGGGTCCTGCTCGTCACCCAGGCTTGAGTGCAGTGGCATCATCTCACCATCGTGGCTCATTGCAACCTCTGCCTCCTAGTGACATCCATGAGCAGGGAGCCTGCAGGTAGGGGTGTGTGCACCTGCCCTGACTGCCTGGTCCTGTGGTCGAGGATGGGGGAAGGCAGCTCTGCCTGCATCTCCACCCCATTTATAAAATATTGAGGTGTCTTCTGCTGGGGCATGCGCTGAGGGGTGACTCGCAGGCACTGACCTCAGGAAGTTCCCAGGCTTGTGTAGAAGCTGGTGGGAATGTGCCAAGAACAGAGGCGTCAGGAGCCAGGTATTGGGCAGGTCCCAGGTGTCTGAGCCTCGGTTTCCTCACCTGTAGGAGGGTGGTAACACTGCCCTGCTCAGCTTACCAAGTACAGATGTAAGTTTTCAGTGCAGAGGAAAAGCAAAGACCTTCCCCTCAGATGGCCATACTGCCTTGTTGCAGTATCCAACCCTCCAGTGCTCCTCCAGGGGGTGTCCTGGCCTCCTCCCTTATAGCTCTCAGATGTCACATGTGGGTCCTGCCCTACCATCCCCTCTCCCTGTCTAGAAATGAGGCCTGCTGAGCTTGGAGCCACCCCACTCCCTGCTTTCAAGCCATCTGCTCCTGGGTTAGCCTGTGGCTGGCCTGGCCTGATTCTACGCAGATGTGGGTGTTTCTCCACTGCTAGGGCAGCGGTCATCCATCCTGATGCCTGGGTCAGCTCTCAACTGTGACTGTTGTGCCTGTGCTTCCCCCAGGTCCTGGTGGTCACTCCAACCCTGCTCTCACAAATTCCAAGAGCAGGCTGACTGTCCTCCCCATTCCCACCTTTCCATTAACTGCTGCAAGAAGAGACAGACACTGCTGCAGAGAACTTGCCACAGTGTTTCATGCTGTGGCTATTGGGGCCAGGCTGCACGCTCCATTCTAGGGAAGAGTGAGGATTCCTGATCATCAGTCTTAACAGGGGACTGTCCTGTGGGCACCTGGACAGGCTGCCGGGAGTGGGGTGGAGTGGGGTTAGAGTACTGGCTGCTGCCCGTTGAGGGTGTGTGGATTCCTTAAGGGTGTGCGTGCTGTAGTCTGTGTGCATGTCTGTTTTTTTTCTCCTCCTTAAAACTAATCAGTCTTGTGTATCAATCAGGTTGGCCCTGCTTCCTGCCTATGGGCTATGGGTGTACCATTGGAACTGCAAATGGGATGATAGGGCATCAGCAGCTTTCCCACCCCCAAGAGCTTCCTGACATGCAGCCCCTCATCTCCAGCCAACCTCTGGCTCCTCCAGGGTCCTGGGACTCAGGCCTCACACTCCAGCATGGAGGGCTTTGCACTTCTGGTGGTGCTCTCCTTCGGAGGCACCTTGGAACAGGAGTGCAACAGAGTTCAGGCAGTGCCATCTGTTGCATGGATACCCCGCTGCCACTCTCGTCCACCTTCCTGGGGCAGAACCCTGGGATGGGTCTTTATTGAAGAAGACAAAAGGGAGAGAGAATGCGTAGAGGCTGGGAGCAGTGGCTCACGCCTGTCATCCCAGCACTTTGGGAGGCCAAGGCGGGTGGATCACTTGAGGTCAGGAGTTCGAGACCAGCCTGGCCAACAGAGTGAAACCCTGTCTCTATTAAAAATACAAAAAAATTAGCTTGTTATGGCAGCGGGAGCCTGTAATACCAGCTACTCGGGAGGTTGAGGCGGGAGAATCACTTGAACCCAGGAGTCGGAGGTTGCAGTGAGCCAATATCACACTACTGCACTCCAGCCTGGGCGACAGAGGGAGACTCCGTCTTAAAAAAAAAAAGCATGCATAGAAGTTTTTTGTGTGACCCTGGGCAAGTCATTTCCCCTCCTTCCCTCCTTGGGACTCAGCTCCTTGCCTGTGAACAGGGACAGCGCTTCTCCCTCATGGAGCTGCTGTGAGAATTACAGTAGAAAATGCACCTGTGGTGGTTGTTGGTAGTGACTGGTGCCCCCAATCCTGACTCTCCTGCAGGATGGGGCCTGGGCCCAGGGACAGGGGATGGGCTGGCAGAGGATGCCCATCCTAGAGAGGAGCCTTCTTGGCAGACGTGGAGACCAAGCTGAGTCAGAGTCCAGGACCTAAGTTTGAGGGTGCATCTTAGACCCTGCAGCCACGAGTCTTTGGCTGGGTCAAGTGGCCTTTCTGAGCTTCAGTTCCTTATCGGTAAAGCCTGGGCAGTGGTGCTCAGTGTCTTTCACAGGACACCATGTGAGTGCAGATGGAGACCCACTGAGCAACCTGCTGGGGAGAAATTCCTGGGGAGCACCCCTCCAGAGAGGGCTGGCTCGCACAGGCCCTCAGCCCAGCCCCTTGCAGGCTGGACCTTGGAGAGTGAGGCCCTGAGGCGACACATGGCACCTGGCTCCTGGCCTGCACCTGTGTCTGCACCTGTGTCCGCTCGGGAGTCTCTGTCTCAGGGGTTGGATGAGGTGAGGGTTGGGCAGTAGTGTCTGCATGAGGTGAGTGGATAACTAGGGCGTGTTTGCGGGACTGGGTTGTCCGACGTCGAGACCCTCGGGAAAGGTTTGGCCCAAACTGTGCTGGGGCATGTCCTCTAGGGGTCAGCCTGGACCTCCGTCTCTATTCTCCCTACCTTTACCTCCGTACCTCCAGTCCCTGGACCGACCCTGGTCTCCCTTCCTTCACCCTCTTCATGCCTCTCTGGGTCTGACTTGCCTGTGTGCCACGGGTCAGAGGCCACCACTTCCCAGGCCTCCCAGTGGTTCCCTGGACAGATTCTGGGATGATTCACTGCTGACTGCCCTGCTAGGGTGTCAGATCCCCCCACAACCCTCCAACTCAGCTCTGCCCTGAAGCACTCATTGTGGGCTCCCAACCATCACTGTCTCCAGGACCAAGGGCTGGAAACTTCACCTGCCTCACCAACAACCTTCTCAGGATCGATTGCCGCTGGTCTGTCCCAGAGCTGGGCCAGGGCTCCAGCCCCGGGCTCCTCTTCACCAGGTGAGGGTGGAGGGCCATGCCCACCTGGACAGGGATGAGGGTGAGGTCCCCAGGATGGCAGCAGCTACACCAGGACAGTGTAGCAGCCCCATGGTGCTGACACTTGCTGTTTCTAGCAATAGGGCTCCTGATGGCACACGTAAGTGCATATCGTGGGTCAGTGAGTGCACTGTAGTGCTGCCACCCGAGGCTGTGCTCCTGCCATCCAACAATTTCATCATCACTTTCCACCACTGCGTGTCTGGGAGGGAGCAGGTCAGCCTGGTGGAGCTGCAGTACCTGCCCTGGAGACACGGTGAGTATCAGCTATAGACCTGGGGCAGGGCCCCTTGCCAAGAACATCCTGGCTGCTTGGGGGCTGGGATCAGGGTCCTGCAACCTATGACCCTGTGGCCCAGTGAGTGTTCTCAGTCCCTGCCAGGTGAGATCCAGGGCTGGGGGCAGGCTTGGACCCTGGGAGGGGAGGGTCCACGTGGTTACTGCAGGGGCAGGGTTTTGGCAGAAAATAGAGATGCAGGGCTGCTGGTTGGGGCAGGGGCTGGCATTTGAGTCATGTGAAGTGCACTTCAGTCACAGCAGGAAGGACTCCAGTAAGATGCTGGGAAGAACTTCCAGCAGCAGACTGTGAAGGAAAGGGAAAGCAATATTTAGAAACCACGTACTGTAGCTGCAGAGGCCAGAGGAAGTCATGGCTGTCCTGTCCCGCCTGGGGCTTTTCTGTTCCAGTTTCCCATTGAGGTGCCTGGTCTGAGAGGGCCTTGACCATGCCCCTTGGAAATCTTTCAGATCCCCAGTCTTGGGTGTGCTGACTGACACACCAGACCCATGGGGCTTCAGCCTTACGTAGCTTCACTCTGTTCCAGTGAAGCTGGACCCACTCTCTGATTTGCAGAGCAATGTCAGCTCTGGCCACTGCATCTTGACCTGGAACATCAGTCCTGCCTTGGAGCTGATGACCACACTTCTCAGCTATGAGCTGGGATTCAAGAGGCAGGAAGAGGCCTGGGAGGTAACACTTTGACTGGCTTCCCCTGGGGTCCTCTCTCCTGGGAGCAGCAGTCCAGGACAGACTCCCCACTCTAAATAAGGAGATGTCAACTTGGAGTGATGAGGAGGGGAGGAACTGGAGCCAGGTGTGTGTGTGAACACACATGCTGACATGAACATGTGTGTGCTTCATGTGTGTGTATGGGAGTAGGGTGAGTGTGCCTGTGTCTCTGTGTGTGTGTGCACATAAGTGTGGTGAGTGTGCATGTATGTGTTTATGTGTGCACACATGTGCACTGAGGCTGCTCATAGCCCCTGGGCCCTTCCTGCCCACAGGCCCTCTGATCCCACCCTGGGGGTGGCCAGGCAGCACCTTTGTTGCTGTGTCTGTCTTTCTTCTGCTGACTGGCCTGACCTACCTCCTGTTCAAGCCATCACCCAGGTAGGTAGCTGATGTGTGTGTGTGTGTACATGTGTGAGTGGGTAAGAGTGTACATGCTAGTGTATGTGTGCAGATGTGTCACTGTGTGCATGTGTGAGTGTGTGGTGGGTAGGCCATCAAGAGCCACCCTTGTCTGGTTCCTCTCCCCGCCCTCCACTGTCTGGTCCTGGATGGAGTGGGCTTTTCAAGTCTCCACTCTGGGCCAGAAGAGGGTTCTCAAGTTGCCAGGGAGAGAAGGTAAGGGGGATCTGTGGCAGAGGCCGAAGACAAGGGCAGTTGGGTCCCGACCAGACCCAGAGTCACTGAGATCAAGAGCCGGAGGTCCTAGTTTTCTGCCTTTGGAGGAACTTGGTTTGTTCCTTTGTTTACACGTTCTATGAAAGTACAGTTGAGGCATCTGGTGTGCACAGGACCCTGTTCTCACCCTGGCAGATGCCTTAGAGAACAAGATGGACGAAGGCCCTCCTTCAATAAACCGTCATGCCTCGTGTACCACATATCAGGTTACAAGAGGGGGTGCAGGGGCCATGTCAGGCAGCAGATGTGAGGAAGAGGATGTGGGGAGAGGGGTGCTCGGTGGGGCTAAGCGGGAGGGTGCTTGACTTCTCCTTGGAGCAAAGGAAAGTGTGAAACTGTGTGATACGACCTAGTTTATGTTTTGAGGAATGGATTGCTGGGACAAGGGGACAGGGGGGACCTGCTGGGGACGAATGGGGGCCAGCAGGGTGCCCACAGGGAGATGATTTGGCAGGAGCCAGTGAAAGAAGTGGAGATAGAGCAAAGTGGAGGGAATTGCAGGGTCTTAGTGGGAGGAATAGAGGGGACATGTGACTGGATGAGATACGAGTGGTGACCCCTGAGGTGGGGAAATGGGGGACACCCTTGCGGGGAGGTTGGGGAGGTCTATTTGCACCTGTTGGGTTGGAGCCCCAGGTGACATCCTTGTGGGAGGGTCAGTGGATCTTTGGCAAAAAGTCTGGTGCTCAAGGAGACACTGGGTAGGTTGGGAGCCACAGACCTGCTGATGTCAAAGACGAGGTTCCTGGAGGTGCTGGCTCCCTCTGCGGGCTGAGGACCCGGCTGGTAACTCCCCATTCTGAACCCACCATTGGCGCTCACGCTGCAAAGGACACCTGCCTCAGTAGAAATCAGTTCTGTGAGGCGGTTAGGCAAGGAGGCCCAGTTGGGTCCTACCCTGAGAGTGGGTTGGAATGTGATGAGATGGGAGAGAGGCAGTGGCAGGGACGAGGTGGGTGGGCCTCCTGCTGATGGAAGGAAGCTCAGCCTCTGCAGTGACCTCAGGCCACCTGGGTCCCCACAGGCCTCTGACTGGCCTCTCCTGGCCTCAGGGTGAAAAGAACCTTCTACCAGAACGTGTCCTCTCCAGCGGCGTTCTTCCAGCCCCTCTACAGTGTGCACAATGGGAACTTCCAGGTGTGTGCAGAGACCACGGCAGGGCGTTGGGGGCAGGTGTTGCCCAGAGCTCTGGCCTGCCCAAGATGTTGGCTTTCATGAGGGTTGGCGGCCGGTATGGGAGCCTTGTCAGTGCTTGGAGCCTGTTTCGTATATTCAGTGTATTTCAATCTATACGCTGTATCTCAAATGGGGAAAATCGAGCTTTATTCTCATGTCTTTTTGTTCTCATGTCTCCAGTTCCACTGTTGATGGAAAAATGTAAATTTCTCATGACTTATCTCTGTCTCCTCTGGTTTTCAGCTGTCTGCACCCACCATGTGCCTCACCTCCTCCTTCTGCGAACGTGTCTGTCCTGTGGCCATGGGGAAGGGGCTGTGGTGTGTGCACTGCCCGCGGGGCTCTCACTGCCTCTGGGCTCCTGCTCTGCCTTGTCCCCTGGTCCCCGCAGATTTCATGCTGGCACCACAGCTGAGGAGTGGGCTCTGCACTTCCCCCTCTGTGGCCTTGTTGGGCTCCCACAGCCCAGGAACCAGTGAGCAACTTGGGGGTTGCATCAGGCCCTCCCCTCCCTGCTGGGCTGGCGGTTCATGCCCCTGGGTGGGAGGAGCGGGAGAGGGAGGGCTCCAGTGAGAGTGGTCTCTGGGTTTTCCCCTCAGACTCCTCACTTTGGACAAAAGACAAGAAGCAGTGAGGGCCCCTCCCTGGGTTCTGGGCCAAACTGACCCGTCTTCTCCAGGATCTTCCCTCCCTGTGCCCTAGGGTATCCCTGGGCCCTGTGCGGCAAGGATGTCCCCTCCACACCACGGCTCCAGCTTACTATGCAGAAAAATCCTTTTCTCTCTCAATGAGGAGCCTAGTTTTCAAGATTTTTGTCCAAATATTCAATTTGAACCATAAACTGGGCACGTAACTCTTGGCAGAGTCCCCCTCTCTCCCCAGGGTGATAGGTGTGACTGTTAAGAGCCTGGGCAGCCGAGGACAAGGCTGAGCAGGGCACAGATTGTGATTGTCCCTGGACTGTCATCCTGTTGCAGGCACCAGCCCTTCCCTGGAGAACAAGGGCACCTGCCAGGGGTTATTTAGACCCTCTGCTGGGGACCTGGCGCTGTAGGTTGGTCTCCAGGGAGCAGTGCAGTGATGGAGGGTGTGGTGTGTGTGGTGCATGGGATGGAGGCTCCTGGTCCCACCAAGGGAACAGCTTCCTTTTGGAGGCGAGGGCCTCCTGTGACCCCACAGAAAGATCCAGGTCTGCCAGCCTTAGTCCAGTGATTTGAAAGTCACCAGTCCTTACAGCAACTCGTGTGTGTGTCTGTGTGTCTGTGTGTGTGTGTGTGTGTCTGTGTGTCTGTGTGTGTCTGTGTGTGTGTGTGTCTGTGTGTCTGTGTGTGTGTGTCTGTGTGTCTGTGTGTGTCTGTGTGTGTGTGTCTCTCTCTGTGTGTCTGTGTCTGTGTGTGTGTCTGTGTGTGTCTGTGTGTGTCTGTGTGTGTGTGTGTCTGTGTGTCTGTGTGTGTGTGTCTGTGTGTGTGTGTATGTCTGTGTGTCTGTGTCTGTATGTCTGTGTGTGTGTGTCTGTGTGTCTGTGTGTGTCTGTGTGTGTGTGTGTCTGTGTGTCTGTGTGTGTGTGTCTGTGTGTCTGTGTGTGTCTGTGTGTGTGTGTGTCTCTGTGTGTCTGTGTCTGTGTGTGTCTGTGTGTGTCTGTGTGTGTGTGTCTGTGTGTGTGTGTGTGTGTCTGTGTGTGTGTGTCTGTGTGTGTGTGTATGTCTGTGTGTCTCTGTGTGTCTGTGTCTGTATGTCTGTGTGTCTGTGTGTGTGTGTGTCTGTGTGTCTCTGTGTGTCTGTGTGTCTGTGTCTGTGTGTGTGTGTCTGTGTCTGTGTGTCTGTGTGTGTGCGTCTGTGTCTGTGTGTGTGCATCTGTGTGTGTGTGTCTGTGTCTGTGTGTGTGTGTCTGTGTGTGTGTGTCTGTATGTGTGTCTGTGTGTGTGTGTCTGTGTGTGTGTGTGTGTGTGTGGTGGGAATGCCCAGTCTCTGTAGCTGCTGAAAGGACTTGAGACTCATGCCATCAGGAGTTGGCTCTGTCCTGGGCAGATGTCACCATCTGTACCTTGGTTCGGGGTGCTGTGAGCACCAGGCCCTGTGCTGGCGGAGCGGTGAGGAGCCTGAAGGGACTCAGGGTCCCATGATGAAGCTGGGCTGGCACATGGAGGAAAGACAGAATGTCCAAGACACAGGCGCTCCTTGGCCTCTGGGTGTGGACCTCAGAAGAGCTTCCTGGAGGAGCAGGGAGGCTGGGCTTGCCAGAAAGGAGGCAGCTGCTCCCAGGATGAGTTCTGAACATGCTGCCTGAGCCCTTCCCTCCTCCCACACTCTGTTCCAGACTTGGATGAGGGCCCACAGGGCTGGTATGCTGCTGAGCTGGGACTGTGCTGCTGGCACCCCACGAGGAGCCTCGGAGCCCTGCGTCCAGGAGGCCACTGCACTGCTCACCTGTGGCCCATCGGGTCCTTGGAAATCTGTGGTCCTGGAGGAGGAGCAGGAGGGCACTGGGACCAGCCTCCCGGGGAACCTGAGCTCAGAGAATGTGCTGCCAGCAGGGTGTACGGAGTGGAGGGCTCAGCTGCTTGCCTATCTGCCACAGGATGACTGGGCCCCCACATCCCCCACCAGGCCAGCTCCCCCAGACTCAGAGGGCAACAGTAACAGCAGTGACTACTGTGCCTTGAGCTGCTACAGGGGATGCCACCCCTCAGCCCTCCCAGGTAACATGCAGAGCCCTGGGCCCATCCCAGCCCTGGCCTGTGGCCTTTTCTGTGACCATCAGGGCTTGGAGACCCAGCAAGGAGGTGCCTGGGTGCTGGCTGGTCACTGCCAGAGGCCCGGGCTGCATGAAGACCGCCAGGGCACGTTGCTCCCTTCCGTCCTCAGCAAGGCTCTGTCCTGGACGGTCTAGGTCCCTGAGTTGCCAGAAGCATCATGTCCATTCTGGGAAAGTGGACTTAAGTCTCTGGAACCCTTGTCTGGGACTAACCTCCTGAGATCGGGCCCCTAGTAGTGGTCGGAGGTCCTGTCTGGATGGAAGCTCGGGGGCAGCTTCAGGGAGGAAGGAACCCTCTGCTCAGTGCCTGTGGGGAGGAACCTCTACCCTCAGCATCCTGCCCACAGGTTCCTTCGCTGTCCCTTTTCTTTATCCCTGGCCCCTGAGGGGTGTGGTCTCTCAGCTGTTCCGTCCTCATGCCCTTAAAGGGCCAGCCAGGGCCCAGTAGACACAGGTAAGGCACCATGACCACCTGGTGTAACCTCTCTGTGCCTTCCTGAGGCACCTTTCTAGAGATTAAAAGGGGCTTAATGCCTCTTCCAAAGTGTTGATGACTGGGAGGAGGGGCCAGAGGAGGAGTGAGGGGATGTTTGGCCAGCTCTGGGCTTTCTGGGCTCTAGGGACAGTGCGGTGAAGGCTCAATGACAGTTTTGGGGACAGTAGGGTGGAGGCTCGAGGACGGCTCTGGAGACAGCAGGGTGGAGACTCGGGGACAGCTCCGGGGACAGCAGGGTGGAGGCTCAGGGACAGTTCCTGGGAGGCCAGCGCCCTTGTTCCTCCTTGTCCTCATCCTCCCATCCGCTCCAGGAAACTGAGAACTGAGGCTGGAGCTCCCAGACAGTCAGTGCTGGAAGTGACCATCCAGCAGTGATGGTGGTCTGTGAAGGGTCCTGCTTCTGTCCTCAGCCTCTCATGGGGTGGGCTTGGGGAGCAGCTGTGGTCTGGAGAGAGTGGCAGATGGAGCAGAACGTGCCTGCATTTGTTTCCTGGGGCTGTCGTAACAAAGTGCCACAAAATGGGTAGCTTAGAACCACAGAGATTTGTTGTCTCAGTTCCAAAGTTCCGAGGTTGGAAATAAAGATGTTGGCAGTGTTCCCGACTACATGTTCTTAGGCTCCCATGAAACAGAAGTTGATACGAGGCCAAGCAAGTTTCCCAGACGTGCTTTATTAAGTCTTATGCCCCTGAAGGTTGGGCAGAAGAGAGACATATTAAGTCTTATGCCCTAAAGGTTGGCCAGGAGGAAGGATTCTTGGCTGGCTCCCCAAGAGGAGTGCACTGTGGTGTCTTAAGGAGGGTGACATGCATGATTTATGAGTTAGGTGAGTGTCATTACATGTATGGGGTGGAGTGAAGGGTGCTCAGATGCATGAAGACTCATGCTAACACAAACGCTGTGTGACTGGAAAATGGCAGAAAAGCCCATACCTGGGTGGGGACTTCAGAGTTACAACGAGGCCAGGGGTAGGGATCAGTCATTCTCCTGGCCTCGTGCACAAGCGGGTGATCGAGTCAACCCCCTTGAGTAAGACTTATGGCGGGATGCTGCTTATCTTAGTTTATTTCAGACAGGTGGCAAGGTCTGGCCAGCGAGTATGGCACCTGCAGCGAGCATGGTGCTGCAAGGTCTGGGGGTCAACGGGCACGTATAGAACAACACGTTAGTGGGGGTGGGCCGAGTTCCATTTCTACTCTTTCTCAGCAGGGCCATGCTCCCTCTGAAGGCACTAGGGAAGGATCTGTTTCTGGTCTCTCTTTAGCTTCTGTTAGTTTGGCTTGTGACAGCAAAACTCCATTTTTTTTTTTTTTTTTTTTTTTTTTTAAGTGTCTTGGTCTGTCGCCCAGGCTGAAGTTCAGTGGCGTGATCTCAGCTCTCTGCAACCTCTGCCTCCCCAGTTCAAGTGATTCTCCTGCCTCCACCTCCCGAGTAGCTGGGATTACAGACGCGAGTCACCATGCCCAGCTAATTTTTGTATTTTTAGTAGATACAAGATTTTACCATGTTGGCCAGGCTGGTCTCAAATTCCTGACCTCAAGTGATTGCCTGCTTTCCCTTCCCAAAGTGCTGAAATTGCAGACGTGAGCCACTGCACCCGGGCATGTCATCTGTGTATATTTTTTAGTGAGGTGACTTTATATTTTAATTCGGTTGTTTTTCTTTTTGTTATTAGAATTTCTTTGTATATTTTGCACACAAGTCTTTTTTCAGGTTTGTTTTGTAAATATTTTCTCTCAGTCTGTGACTTGGTTTTTGATTCTCTTAACAAGATATTTCACAGAGTAGTCATTTTAAATTTTAATAAAGTCCACATTATCACTTTTTTCTTTTATGAATTGGCTTTTGGTATTGTATCTAAAGACTCATCACAAATCCAAAGTCATGTGGATTGTCCTCTATAACTTTTACAATTTTATATGTGAAAATTTAAGTCTACAGACTATATCTTCAGTGATTTTTTTTGGAGTGAGCTATGAAGTTTCTGTCTACATTCATTTTTTTCCCCATGGTTTCTGATTGATCTGTCACCATCTGTGGAACAGACTTTTCTTTCCCCATTGAGTATTTTTGCCCCTTTGACAAAAGCAGTTGACAGCATTTATTTGGGTCTTTTGGGTTCTGTATTCTATTCTGTTTATCTATTTGTCCGTTCCTTCACCAATATCACTCTCTTCATTACTTTAGCTTTTGTGGTAAAGCTAACAGTAATGAGTGTACTGCTCCCAAACAAGGAATATCTGCATTTATTTATATATTTTTTATTCTTCCCAACCATGATCCAAGGTTTTCTGAATGCATATTTGGATTGTATTTGGATTGGAATGTATTTTGTTAAGTCTATACTTAAAAAATTCAATTTTGAGGGTGCTATTGTAAGTGGTATTTTTTTTTTTTAATTTCAAGTTCAAATTAGTCCTATACATTATTGCTGATAGAAAGAAAATCAGACAGTGCATGGTGGCTCACGCCTGTAATCCTAGCACTTTGGGAGGCTGAGTTGGGATTATCATTTGAGCTTGGGAGTTCTAGACCAGCCTGGGCAATATAATGAGACCCACCCCCTGCCAATAAAAAATAAAATTAAATGAAAAATTAAAATAAATAAATACAAGAAAATCAGGTGGGGCTGGGCACAGTGGTTCACACCTGTAATCCCAGTGCTTTGGGAGGCTGAGGTTGGAGAATCTCTTGAACACGGGAGCTGGAAGCTGAGTCCAGGAGCCGTGAGTACACCACTGCACTCAAGTCTGGGTAACAGAATGAGACCCTGTCTCTTAAAAAGAATAGAAAGAAAATAAATTGAGTTTTGTCTACTGGTCATCTTCTTTTTCTTTTTCCTTTTTTTTTTTTTTTTTTTTTTGAGACAGAGTCTTGCTCTGTTGCCCAGGCTGGAGTGCAGTGGCACGATCTCGGCTCACTGCAACCTCCGCCTCCCGAGTTCAAGCGATTCTCCTGCCTCAGCCTCCCGATTAGCTGGCACTACAGGTACACGCCATCACGCCTGCCTGTTTTTGTATTTTTAGTAGAGACAAGGGTTCACCATGTCGGCCAGGCCGGTCTCGAACTCCTGACCTCAAGTGATCCGCCCGCCTCAGCCTCCCAAAGTGCTGGAATTACAGGCGTGAACTGGTCATTTTCTTTGATTACTAGCTCATTGCGTTCCGGTCAAGGCACGGGATGGCGGGCTCGATTTCAGTTGAAATTCCCAAAATCTCAGTCCCAGAAAAATCCAGAGGGTGATTTTCAGAGATTCTCCAGAGCTGCCGCGAGGGGGCGCCCGGCCCTGCCAAACCCGGAGCGCCGCGCGCGCGAACCGAGTCCGAACCTCACGGCGGCGCCCTGGGGCGTCCACAGTGAGGACCGAGCTTCCTTTCCTCAGGACCCACCCAGGAGGGGCCGCAGCTTCGGGACACCTGGGGCCGCTTCCTCTGTGAGTAGACGCTGCTGCAGCTCTCGAACACCTGGGACCGCCGAGGAGAAGGTGAGAAAACGGCTTCCTGTCCCCGCTGTGAGTGCAGCCGAGCGAGCGCGGCCGCATTTCCCGTCGGGCCGTTTGTACCCCGACCTCACTTTGTACAAGCGTCCCTTCATGGAGGCTTGGGCGGGTCACCCGCAGCGCTGGTCAAGATGCCGCCTACGGGTGCGAGCTTGTTTCTAGAGAGAGACCTTAGTACCGGGAGAAGAGGAGGAACGGGGAGACGCCGTTGGGCCGTCGGGCGGTCGGGAGTTTGGGGATTGGCAGGCGCCACAGCCTGAGGAGGAAACAGACGCCCTCTGATCAGTGCTCGGTGTTTTTCTTTTTTTTGAGACAGAGTTTCGCTCTTGTTACCCAGGCTGGAGTGCAATGGCGCGATCTCGGCTCACTGCAACCTCTGCCTCCCGGGTTCAAGCTATTCTCCCGCCTCAGCCTCCCCAGGAGCTGGAATTACAGGGAACCGCCACCACGCCCAGCTAATTTTTTCTATTTTTAGTAGAGACGAGTTTCACCATATTGGCCAGTCTGGTCTCGAACTCCTGACCTCAGGCAATCCACCTGCCTTAACCTCCCAAAGTGCTGGGATTACAGGCATGAGCCACCTCTCCTGGCCAGTGCTCCGTGTTTTAAGGCTAATTTGTTAACGTAGTGGAAACAACACAGGAAAATGGAAAAGTAGCACATTATCATGCTCACGCCCACTGCACTCCAGTCTGGGCGCCAGAGCGAGACCCTGTCTCTTAAAAAGGAAAGAAAGAAAATAAATTGAGTTTTGTCTACTGGCCATCTTCTTTTTTCTTTTTCTTTTTTTTTTTTTGAGACAGAGTAGTCTTGCCCTGTCACCCAGGCTGAAGTGTAGTGGTGCGATCTTGGCTCACTGCAACCTCCGCCTCCCGGGTTCAAGCGATTCTCCTGCCTCAGCCACCTGAGTAGCTAGGATTACAGGCGCCCACCACCACATCCAGCTAATTTTTGTATTTTTAGTGGAGACAGGGTTTCCTCATATGGGCCAGGCTGGTCTCGAACTCCTGACCTCAGTTGATCCACCCGCCTCTGTCTCCCAAAGTGCTGGGGTTACAGGTGTGAGCCACCACAACGGGCCTTTTTTTTTTTGAGAGGGAGTCTCGTTCTGTCGCCCAGGCTGGAGTGCAGTGGCGCGACCTTGGCTCACTGCAAGCTCTGCCTCTCAGGTTCATGCCATTCTCCTCCCTCAGCCTGCAGAGTACCTGGGACTACTGGCACCCGCCACCATGCCCAGCTAATTTTTTTGTATTTTTAGTAGAGACAGGGTTTCACCGTGTTAGCCAGGATGGTCTGGATCTCCTGACCTCGTGATCCACCCATCTCAGCCTCCCAAAGTGCTGGGATTACAGGCGTGATTGTTTTGTTTTAAGAGAGAAGGTCTTACTCTGTCACCAGGCTGAAGTGCAGTGGCGTGATCACAGCTCACTGCAGCCTCGGCCTCCTGGGCTCCAGCAATTCTCCGATCTCAGCCTCCCAAGTAGTTAGGAGTATAGGCATCAGCCACCATGCACAGCTAATTTAAAAAAAATTTCTTGGACAGGCGCTATGGTTCACGTCTGTCATCCCAGCACTTTGTGAGGCCTTGGTGCGTGGGGATCACCTGAGGTCAGGAGTTCGAGACCAGCCTGTTCAACATGGCGAAACCCGGTCTCTACTAAAAATACAGAAATTAGGTGTGCATGGTGGCACGTGCCTGTAATCCTAGCTACTCGGGAGGCTGCGGCAGGAGAATCGTTTGAACCTGGAAGGTGGACGTTGCAGTGAGCCTAGATCGCGCCACTGCACTCCAGCCTGAGCAATAAGAGCGAAACTCTGTCTCCAGAAAAAAATCCCACTCCATTACAGGTGTGAGCCACTGCACCTAGCCTGGACTCTCCTTCTCCTCTTCTCTTTTCCTTTTCTTTTCTCCTTCCTTTTTCTTTTTCTTTCTTTTCTTTTTACTTTCTTTCTTGTTTTTTGTTTTTTTTTTTTTTTTTTTTTTTTTTTTTGATACTGAGTCTCGCTCTGTCGCTAGGCTTGTGTGCAGTGGCGCGATCTCAGCTCACTGCAACCTCTGCCTCCCGGGTTGAAGGGATTCTCCTGCCTCAGCCTCCAGAATAGATGGGACTACAGGCGTGTGCCACCACACCCAGATAAGTTTTGTATTTTTAGTAGAGATGGGCTTTCACCACGTTGGCCAGAATGGGCTCGATTTCCCGACCTCAAGTGATCTGCCCACCTCGGCCTCCCAGAATGCTGGCCAACTTCTTGATTGCTATCTCCATGCATTTGGGTCAAGCGTGAACTGGCCAACTTCTTTGATTGCTATCTCCATGCATTTGGGTCAAGGCACAGGATGGTGGTCTCCATTTCAGCTGAAATTTACAAAATCAGGGCCTGGAAAAATCCGGGCGCTGATTTTCAGAGATTCCCCAGAGCTGACGCGAGGGGGCGCCCGGCACTGCGAACCGCGTCTGATCCGCATGGCGGCGTCTTGAGGCGTCCATTGTGAGGACAGAGCTTCCTCTCAGGACCCACCCAGGAAGGGCCGCGGCGGCTTCGGGAGACCTGGGGACACCTGGGTCTGTATCCGCGGTGAGGACAGGGAGACGCTGCTGCAGCTCTGAGACACCTGGGACTGCCGAGGCGAAGGAAAAGGCCTCCCGCCCCCGCTTTGAGTGCAGCGGGGCGAGAGCTGCCACGTTTCCGGTCGGGCCGTTTGTACCCGGACCTCACTTTGTACGAGGGTCCCTTCTTGGAGGCTTGGGCGGCTTACCCCCAGCGCAGGCCAAGATGTGAGTTACAGATGCGTGCTTGTTTCTGGGCAGAGACCCTGGTACCCGGAGAACGGTACCAGGGGGAACGCGGAGACGCCGTCGGGCGGTCCGGAGGTTGGGACCCTGGGGACTGGCAGGCGCCACAGCCTGAGACTGAGGAAACAGGCGCCCCTGGATCAGTGCTTGATTTTTTTTTTTGTTTGTTTGTTTAATGGGGGTTTCGCTCTTGTTGCCCAGGCTGGAGTGCAATGGCGCGAACTCAGCTCACTGCAACCTCCACCTGTCGTGTTCAAGCGATTCTCCTGATTAGCTGGGAATACAAGTGTGCACCACGACGCCCTGCTAATTTTTTTGTATTTTTAGTAGAGACAGGGGTTTCACCATATTGGCCAGGTTGGTCTCGAACTCCTGACCTCAAGTGATCCTCCCGCCTCGGCCTCCCAAAGCGCTGGGATTACAGGCGTGAACTAGTCCTCATCTTTGCTTGCTATCTGGAAAAATTCAGGCGCTGATTTTCAGAGATGCGCCAGAGTTGCTGCGAGGGGGCGCCCAGCCCTGCCAAACCCTGAGCGCTGCACGCCTGAACCGTGACCGATCCGCACGGCGGCGTCCTAGGGCATCCACTGTGAAGACGAAGCTTTCTGTCCTCAGGACCTACCCAGGAGCGGCCACGGCTTCAGGACACTTGGGGGCACCTCGGGTCACGTCCGCCGTGAGGAGAGGGAGACGCTGCTGCAGCTCCAGGACACCTGGGGCCACCAAGGCAAAAGTGAAGAAAAGACTTCCTGCTCCACTGTGAGTACAGCGGAGCAGGCGTGCCCGCGTTTCCCTTCGGGCTGTTTGTATCCGGACTTCACTTTGAACTAGCATCCCTTCATGGAGGCTTGAGCGGGTCACCCGCAGCGCAGGCCAAGATGCCGGTTACTAATGCGAGTTTGTTTCTTGGGAGAGACCCTGGTACCGGGAGAAGAGGAGGAACACCGAGGTGGGGACTGGCAGGCGCCACAGCCTGAGGCCGAGGGAACAGGCGCCCCTGATCAGTGCTGGTGTTTTTTGTTGCTGTTATTGTTGTTGTTTTGAGACGGAGTTTCGCTCTTGTTTCCGAGGCTGGAGTGCAGTGGCGCGATCTCTGCTCACTGCAGCCTCCCGCTCCTGGGTTCAAGCGATTCTCCTGCCTCAGCCCCCGCCAGTAGCTGGGATTACTGGCATGCGCCTCCATGCCCAGCTAATTTTGTATTTTTAGTAGAGGTGGGGTTTCTCTTATGTTGGTCAGGCTGGTCTTGAACTCCCGACCTCATCAGGTGATCCACCCACCTCGGCCTCCAGAAGTGCTGGGATTACAGGCGTGAGCCACTTCGCCTGGCCAGTGCTGGGTGTTTTAAAGTTTATTTGATAACATAGTGGAAACAACACAGGAAAATGGAAAAGTAGGCACATTATCATGCTCACTCCATTGCACTCCAGCCTAGGCAGCAGAGCCAGACCTTGTCTCAAAAAGGAAAAACATGAAAACAAAACCAGAAAAACCATTATGTGCGTCTAATGGAAGTGAAGTCGTCAACAACAGTTTCTTTTGTTGAGAAAGTCTGTTTAATTTGCAGTATATGTGTAATGGTACATAAAATGACATCTGTTTTATAAACATTCTCATCCTAAGTTAGTTGACATATATTAACTATATCAAGCTTTGACATTATACCATAAAAATAATTGAAGAAAGTCACTACTCTTTTTTTTTTTCCTTGACCTTGACCATTTTAAATAAAATCAGATTTCGTTAGGGTTACTTTATACTGAGCTGTAAACCCATATGGCCCTGTGGTGTCTTTTCTTATCTTTTTTTTTTTTTTCTTTTTTTTTGGAGTCTCGCTCTGTCCCCAGGCTTGAGTGCAGTGGCGCGATCTCAGCTCCCTGTAACCTCCACCTCCTGGGTTGAAGCAATTATCTGTCTCAGCCTCCCCAATAGCTGGGATTACAGGCACCTGCCACAAAGCCCAGCTAATTTTTTTGTATTTTTAGTAGAGATGGGGTTTCACCATGTTGGTCAGGCTGATCTCTAACTTCTGACCTCAAGTGATCCACCCTCCTCTGCTTCCCAAATGATTGGGATTATAGGCATGAGCCACTGCACTCAGCCTTTACATTTTTATTGATTGATTTTTTTTTTTTCTTAGAAGGTCTTGCTCTATCACCCAGTCTGGAGTGCCGTGGTGTGGTCATGGCTCACTGCAGCCTCGACCTCCTGGGCTCCAGCAGTCCTCCTGCCTCAGCCTCCCAAGTAGCTTGGACTATAGGCACCAGCCACCATGCACTACTAATTTAAGCAGGATCTTTATGTCACTCATATTTGTCTTGAACTCCTGGGCTCAAGTGATCCTTACACGTCAGCCTCCCAAAGTGCTGGGATTACAGGTGTGAGCCACTGCACCCAGCTTAAGGTCTCCCCCTGCCTTTTTTTTTTTTTTTTTTTTTTTTGAGACAGATTTTCACTCTTTTTTCCCAGGCTGGAGTTCAATGGTGAGATCTCGGCTCACTGCAACCTCTGCCTCCTGGGTTCAAATGATTCTGCTGCCTCAGCCTCCCAAGTAGCTGGGATTATAGGCATGTGGCTAATTTTGTATTTTTAGTAGAGATGGGGTTTCACCGTATTGGTCAGGCTTGTCTTGAACTCCTGACGTCAGGTGATTCCCCCCCACCTCAGCCTCCCCAAAGTGCTTGGGATTACAGGTGTGAGCTACTGCGTCCAGCCCTGTGGTATTTTTCTTTTTTCTTTTTTCTTTTTTGTTTTTGAGATGCAGTCTCACTCTGTTGTCCAGGCTAGGGTGTAGTGGCGTGATCTCGGCTCAGTGCAACCTCCCCTTCCTGGACTCCAGTGATTCTCCTGCCTCAGCCTCTGAAGTAGCTGGGACTACAAGTGTGCTTGCGCCATGATGCCCGGGTAATTTTTTGAGTGTTTTTAGTAGAGGTGGGGTTTCACCATGTTGGCAAGGCTGGTCTCAAACTCCTTGCCTCAAGTGATCTGCCCACTTTGTCCTCCCAAAGTGTTGGGATTACAGGTGTGAGCCACCATGCCCTGCCCCTGGGGTCCTTTTTAAATGGGGGATCTTTAAGGGTCACTCCAAGCTTTTCTATGCTAATTGGTGTATTTAAATTTTCCTTATTTTAGAGTCCATTTTGTTAATGTGTATTTTTACTGGGAAATCACCCATTTTCTCTCAGTTTCCAGTTTGATTCAATAAGTTTCTCCTTTTTTTCTTTTGAGACGAGTTTTGCTCTGTCTCACATGCTGGCATGCAGTGGCGCACTGGAGATCCCGGCTGACTGCAACCTCCGCCTCCTGTGTTCAAGCAGTTTGGCCTCAGCCTCTTGAGTAACTGGGATTACAGGCCTGCGCCACCATGCCCTGCTGATTATTGTATTTTTAGTAGAGACTGGGTTTTGCCATGTTGGCCATGCTGTTCTCAAACTCCTGACCTCAACTGATCTGCCGACCTCTGCCTCCCAAAGTACTATGATTACAGGCATGAGCCACCGTGCCTGGCCAATAAGTTTCTTTTATTTGACTTCTAATTTATCTCTTTCTAATTTTCAATAGAATTCTTAATCCTATGTATTTCTGCTATTTGTTTCCTATCAATAATGTTTTTAAACTATACTTCTTAGTTTATCTTGTTTTCAATTGAGGGAATTGTTATATTAAACAATTTCTCATGACCCAATGACAAGCTTTAATTATTTTAAAATAATTCCTGCTTAACACAAGACCCTTTTCAGGACCCAGCTGTCAGTGGTGTTGTTACTGAGCAGAGTTCCTTGGCTCTCCAGTAATAGAAGTTGACATGAGGCTGAGCAAGGTTCCCAGGCAAAGCTTTTATTTAGGTGTTTTGTTTAGCTTGGTTAAATTTATTTCATAAAGCTTTTATTTTTGTGTTTTATATTCAAACACAAAGGAGGCAGCAGAAGGAGAAAATTCTCTGTCTGGCTGCCTGAAGAGAGTCAGGAGGAGAGTGTTTCTAAGGTCTGGCCCGATTGCTCAGGCTGGAGTGCTCTGGCACCATCTCGGCTCACTGCATCTTCCTGGGCTCAAGCCATCCTCCCACTTCAGCCTCCCGAGTAGCTGGGACTGCAGTATATACAACCGTGCTGGGCTAATTTTTGTATTTTTTTTTTTGTAGAGATGGGTTTTGCCATGTTGCCCAGGCTGGCCTCAGACCCCCACCAAAGTGCTGGGATTACAGGCATGAGCCATCATGCCCGGCTCAGTGTGTTCTTATTAAATTTCAGTGATTAGTCGTGCCATTTGCCTTTCGTTCAACACCGAGATTTCATTTTCTTTCCTAATTATCTCATACATGGACTTTGGTTCCATTAAACTATTATTCCTTGATCTACAAATTGCAGGTGATTCTTGCAGATTATCTAAGAAATAATTATGTTTTGTTTTTAGAGAAACCACATTATTAACTTTACTACTGTTAGATACCACAACTGCTGTGACTTTAAGGTTTTTGCTGAACAATGTCTTAGACAATTTGCTAAGGGTGGACATTGGGTGAATGGCTTGAGGGAACATGCATTAAATACTTGAGACACCCAGAAGGCTGCTGTGTCCCCGTAGGAGAGAGCAGTACTGAGACTGCAGGCCACTGTGGTTGAATGCCTTGGAAAGGGCAGCATGCAGGAGCACACGGTGTGTGGAGGTCATGGTCAGTCCTGTGGTCCTTGTTCTAAGGCCAGTGGGAACCCATTGTAAAAGTTAAATGAGAGAGTGACATGATGAACCTTTGGTTTGAAAAAGAGAATTTTGCCATTATGAAGTTGAGATCACCAGTCGTGGGCAGATGGATTATGCTCTTTCTGGTGGGTTGCACTGAGGAGAGCAAGCATCGGGCTGGGGTGTTTCCGCTGGGAATGCAGGGTCTGCATCTGCTCGGGAGGAAACACAGGACAGACCCAGCTTGGAGTTATCTGCCAAAGTTGTGAAACTGAGGGACAGCTCAGGAACATTCCAGAAAAAGGAAAACCCAATCCAAATGGAAAGAGACCTTTTCTCCCAGCTGGGGCAGGCAGTGAAATGAAATGGGTCTGTGGATTGGATTGTCAGGTAGAGACCTTGTATTTCCTGATTTGGGAGTTATGTGGTGATTAGCTGGGAGGCTGTCTTTACTTTGGTAAAATACACTGGAGTGTTTTGTGTGGAGTTGCTGTAACTGCTGAGGAATCTAAGAGAAGGGATAAGTTGCACTTTACACTGCCATTGCAAGATTCCTAGAAGTATGAAATTACTGTAAAGTGAATCATAAACAACCACTGTAATACCATGTCAATAAAGCTGAGACGACATCAGACTTCACTGTAGAGGCCAAACCCAATCCAAATTCAGGTCAGTGGAAGCTGTGTACCAAGCACCCTGGTGAGAGTCTGGATGCTGTATCAGTATTGTGACTGAAATATCAGTATTGAGGGTGTCACGTGAGTCTTAGGGGTGTCATAGCAGTGTTGAGGGTGTCATATCTGTATTGTGTGCATCATATCAGTATTGCAGGTATCCCATCAGTCTTACGAGTGTCATATCAGCCTTGCAGGTGTCATGTCAGTATTATGGGTGTCATATGAGTCTTAGGAGTGTCATGAATCTTGCGGGTTTCACATCAGTCTTCTGGGTGTCATAGCAGTCTTACAGGCGTCATCTATTTGTTTTTTTTTTTTTTTTTTTTTTTTTTTTTTTTTTTGAGACGTCCGCTTGCCCGGGTGGAGGCAGTCCGGATCTAGCTAATGGCTCCGCTCCCGTTTTACACAGCAGTCTGGACTACAGGCGCCCGCACTGGGTTTTGTATTTTTTAGTAGAGACGGGTTTACCATGTTAGCAGATTTCTCGATGACCTCGTGATCCGTCGGCTCCCAAAGTGTTAAGGTAGCCCCGCAGCCCGGCAGCGTCATTATATGTGAACTACTCAGTCTTTGGGTGTCGCATCTGGGGTCATGTCAGTATTAGATATGCGTGACCTATACACCTCTTCTGAAAACACCTTCACAGACATACCCACACATAGTCCTTTAACAGCTCTCTGTGTATCCCTTAATCTAGTAAAGTTGACACTAAAATTAACCACCACAGTGTTTATGTCTGATTCATGGCTAAAATTTTAGAGTTTTTAAAAGTTTTAGAATGAAAGCTGGGCACCATAGCCAACACCGTCCCTACAAAAATATTAAAAAGTTGCTGGGCGGCCGGGCGCGGTGGCTCAAGCCTGTAATCCCAGCACTTTGGGAGGCCGAGACGGGCGGATCACAAGGTCAGGAGGTCGAGACCATCCTGGCTAACACGGTGAAACCCCGTCTCTACTAAAAAAAATACAAAAAACTAGCCGGGCGAGGTGGCGGGTGCCTGTAGTCCCAGCTACTCGGGAGGCTGAGGCAGGAGAATGGCATAAACCCGGGAGGCGGAGCTTGCAGTGAGCTGAGATCCGGCCACTGCACTCCAACCTGGGCGACAGAGCTGAGACTCCGTCTCAAAAAAAAAAAAAAAAAAAAAAAAGTTAACTGGTTGTGCTTGCACACATATGTAGTTCTAGTTACTCTAGAGGCTGAGGTGGGAGGATCTTTTGAGCCCAGGAGATTGATGCTGAAGAACTAGGATTCTGGCACTGCATTCCAGCCTGGATGACAGTGTGAGACTCTCTCAAAAAGCAGTCAACAGTAATAATATTCTTTGGAATAAATTTAACCAAGGTACAAGACTTGTACATGAGGCTGGGTATGGTGGCTCATGCCTGTAATTGCAGCATTTTGGGAGGCCAAGGAGGGTGGATCCATGAGATCAGGAGTTCGATGCCATCCTGGCTAACACAGTGAAACCCCGTCTCTACTAAAAATACAAAACAAGCTGGGCATGGTGGCATGCACATGTAATCCTAGCTACTTGGGAAGCTGAGGCAGGAGAATTGCTTAAACCTGGGAGGCAGAGGTTGCAGTGATCAGAGATCTCGCCACTGCACTCCACCCTGGGTGATGGAGTGAGACTCTGTCTCTGGAAAAAACAGAAAACAAAAAGCAACAACAAAATAACTTGTAAATGGAAAATTTCAAAACATTGCTGAAGTAAATTCAAGAAAGCATACATAAATTTAAAGACCTCATATTCATAAGCTAGAAGACTTAATAATTCTTAAGGTGACAGTACTACACAAAGTCATCTACAGATTCTTTGTGATTCCTGTTACAATCCCAGTGTCCTTTTGGTGGAAATCAACAGACTGATCCTATTATTTATATGAAATTTCAAGGGATGCAGAATAGCCAAAATAGTGTAAAAAAAAAAAAAAAAAAAACAAAAACAACAAACTCAGAGGCTCACATTTCCAAATTTCAAATCTTACTACAAAGCAACAGTAATAAAATCAACATGATTCTGGTATAATCAATTGAATAGTCAATGGAACTGAATTTTGAGTTCAGAAATAAACCCATATTTCTATGAGCAATTGCTTTATTTTTATTTTTTTGAGACAGGGTCTCACTCTGTCTCCCAGGCTAGAGTGCTGTGGCACAATCATGGCTCACTGCAACCTCTATCTCCTGGGCTCAAGTGATCCTCCCTCATCAGCCTCCCAAGCAGCTGGGACTGCAGGTGTGCACCACCACATCTGGCTAATTTTTTGATTTTTTGTACAGGTAGGGTCTTGCTGTCCTGCTGTCCTGCCCAAACTGGCCTCTAACTCCTGTTCTCAAGTGATACTCCTCTCTTGGCCTCCCAAAGCATTGGGATTACAGGTGTCAGCTACCATGTCCAGCCTGTTGATTTTTAAAAATGTAATTTCTTTTTCTTTTTTTTTCAAGGCATAGTTTTGCTCTCTTGGTCAGGTTGGAGTGCAGTGGTGCGAACGTGGCTTATTGCAGCCTAAACGTCCTGGGCTCAATCTATCCTCCCTCCTCTGTCTCCCGAGTAACTAGGACTACAGACATGCACCATCACACCTAGCTAATTTTTAAGTTATTTGTAGAGAGAGTGTTTTCCTGTGTTGGCCAGACTGGCCCGAAACTCCTGGGTTCAAAAGATCTTCCCATGTCAGGCTCTCAAAGTGTTGGTATTACAGGTATGAGCTACCACCCCCAGCGTGGAATGGTTTTCATAATTACATTCTCATGTTCTTTATTGCTAGTGTCTGGAAATACAGCAGATTACTATGTATTGACATTTTGTGTTGTAATTTTGTGTTGTAGTTTACCAGTTTTAATAATATTTTGGGGGTTCATCATGATTTTTCTGTACATAAGATAGCTCATGTGATCTGTGAGTAGCCATTTTTACTGCTTCCTAACACATATATGTGCTCTTTACTTCTTTTTCTCTCCTATTTGTTGTGGATGGAACTTCCCTTACAGTGTTGAATACAGTGATGAAAATGACCATTGATGCCTTGGTCCTGATCTTAGGAGTATAGCACTGGGCCCTAACAATAGAGATGGTGCTAAAGTCCTATTGCGGTGTTTAGAAAATTCCTATCCGTGGTTTGTTGGGTGTTTTTATGATGAAATGGTGTTGACTTTGTTTAAGTACTTCCTGCATGTATTGAAATTATTATGTGGGTTTCTTCTTTGTTCTGTTTATTTGATGTTTATTTGCAGTGATGACTTTAGTATACCAAACCAGCTTAATTTTCTGAGAAAAGGATGTAGTGATCATGTTGTATAATCCTCAAAATACGTGCCAGTATGAAATGACAATTATTTTCTTGAGCATTATTTAAAAATAATTTTTTTTGAGACAGAGTCTCACTCTTGTCGCCCAGTCTGGAGTGCAATGGCACGATCTCAGCTCATTGCAATCTCTGACTCCCAGGTTCGAGCAATTCTCCTGCCTTAGCCACCTGAGTAGCTAGGATTACAGGCTCCCACCACCGCGCCTGGCTAATTTTTGTATTTTTAGTAGAGACAGGGTTTCACCATGTTGGCCAGGCTGGTCTCAAACTCCTGACCCCAGGTGATTTGTCTGCCTTGGCTTCCCAAAGTGCTGGGATTTCAGGTGTGAGCTACTGCACCCGGCCTCTTGAGCATTATTAATTGAATAATTATACTAGACGTTGATCTGTACCTTTCTGTTCTTGTGATGTCAAGTCCTAGTGTGGCTTAGTATTAAATTGGGGATGGGATTGGTATGGGTTGGTTTACTATTTAGAGTATTAAGTGTCAGAAGTTTAGAGGAAATAAATTAGCAGAAAGGAAACATACCTGAGGAATTGCGGGGAAGAATGTGATGAAGTCTGGGTCAGAGCCAGGGTTTAGGGTTAGCAAGAGAATGACTGTAGCCTTTGCCAACAGTAAATATCAGTCCTTTTCTTGAGACAGGCTCTCGTTCTGTTTCCCAGGGTGAAGTGCAGTGGTGCAGTCTTGGCTTATAGCAACCTCCGACTCCCGGGTTCAAATGATTTTTAGGCCTCAGCCTTCCAAGTAGCTGGGGACACAGGGGTGTCAACATGCCCGACTAATTTTTTTTTTTTTTAGTGGAGATAGGGGTTTCCCCATGTTGAGCAGGCTGGTCTCAAGCTCCTGGCCTCAAGTGATCCACTTACTTCTGCCTCTCAAAGTGCTGTGATTATAGGCATAAGCCACCACACCCAGCCTGCACACAGGCAGGCAAAGATATTTTAAAGTTCTTTTAATTGGCACGTCCTTCAGGATTAGTCAGTGTAAGCAACCTTTCATTTATTTCTTAGTTGAGAGTTCTTTGGGTCACAAATCAGATGACATTTCAATATGTGTAGGAGTATGCATATGTGAGTGTGTTTTGTATGTGTGAGAGGAAGTGCAAACATAAGTATGACAGAATGAATATGTACACCTCTGTTCTTGTGTCTCTAGTGTGTTAGGGTTTGCTTAGAGTTTGATTTAGGGTTGGGAGTAATGGTTAGGTTTAGGTTATGGAGAAGGGTTAGATGGTTAGTGTTAGGGTTAAGGGTTAAGGGTTAGAGTGAGGGTTAGGGTGAGGGTTAGGGTTAGGGGTTAGTGTTGGGGTAGGGTTTTAGGGTTAGGGGTTAAGGGTTAGAGTTAAGGGTTAGGGTTGGGGTTGGGTCAGTGGCTAGGGGTCAGAGTTAAGGGTTAAGGTAAGGGTTGGGGTTAGGGTAAGGGTTAGGGCTAGTGCTAGGGCTCAGGTTAGTGTTAGGGTTTGGGGTTAGGGTTTGCGTTTGGGGTTAGGGTTAGGGTTTGGGGTTAGAGTTAGGGTTAGGGTTAGGGCTAGGGCTAGTGCTTTGAATAAACTTATATGGTAGCCAAGTAGTGTTTACAGTGGGCCTTGGGTGAGACCAAGTTCTTTGCCTATTTCAAGTGTGAACCAGCACAGTCTCAGTGATCATGACCACAGGGGTGCTTATGTTACCCCAACTCCAGCTCCACATGCCTCAGCACAGAAAGAGAGACTCTGCTGGTTTGAGAGAAAGTAAGGGAAGAGAACAAGAGTCTCTGCTTGATAAATCAAGAGAATTTTTTTGATGTTAATCCAAGGTCACCAAGGCAGTACCTCTACGTGTTTGCATAAGATAATGTATTATTGTGTTTGGTACCTAAGTCTCTTTGAATACCTGGAAAGTGTTCCCACAAATAATAGGCACAAACAAGCCCAGGTGTGAAGACTACAATCAAGATTGAACTCTTCAATGTCCAGATATAGATGAACATCTGCAAGTATTAAGACCATCCAGGAAAACATGACTTCACCAAACAAGCTAAATAAGGCAACAGGGACCAATCGTGGAAAAACAGAGATATGTGACCTTTCATACAGGAAATCCAAAATAGTTGGTTGAGGTAATTTAAAGAAATGCAATATAACACAGAAAAGGAATTCAAAATTCTATCAGATAAATTTAGCGATGAGATTGAAATAAAAAGAATAAAGCAGAAATTCTGAAGTTAAAATGTAATTGTCATACTGAAGAATGCATCAGAGTTACTTAAAAGAATTGATCAAGGAGAAGATAGATTTATTGAACTTGAAGTCAGGCTATTTGAAAAGGCAAAGTCAGAGGAGACAAAAAAGAATAAAAAGTAAAGCGTGCCTACAGAATCTAAAAAATAGCCTCAAAGTAGAAATCTAAGAGTTATTTGCCTTAAAGAGGTGGTAGAAAAAGAGGTAAGGGTTAAACTTTTTTTTTTTTTTTTTTTTTTTGAGACGGAGTCTCGCTCTGTCTCCTGGGCTGGAGTGCAGTGGACTGAGCTCAGCTCACTGCAAGCTCCGCCTCCCGGGTTTACGCCATTCTCCTGCCTCAGCCTCCCGAGCAGCTGGGACTACAGGCACCCGCCACCGCGCCCAGCTAGTTTTTTGTATTTTTTTTTAGTAGAGACAGGGTTTCACCATATTAGCCAGGATGGTCTCGATCTCCTGACCTCGTGATCAGGGTTAAGCATTTATTGGCTGGGCGCAGTGGCTCACGCCTGTAATCCTAGCACTTTGGGAGGCCAAGGCGGGCGGATCACAAGGTCAGGAGATCGAGACCATCCTGGCTAACATGGTGAAACCGTGTCTCTACTAAAAATACAGAAAGAAATTAGCTGGGTGTGGTGGTGGGTGCCTGTAGTCCCAGCTTCTTGGGAGGCTGAGGCAGGAGAATGGCGTGAACCCAGGAGGTGGAGGTTGCAGTGAGCCACGATCGCGCCATTGCACTCTAGCCTGGGCGACAGAGTGAGACTCTGTCTCAAAATAAACAAACAAATAAATAAAATATAAATAAAAATAAACATTTATTTAAAGAAATAAAATAAAATAATATTAAACAATTCCCCAACATTCCATATCAACATTTGAGTACAAGAAAAGTTACAGAACATCAAGCAGATTTAACCCAAAGAAGATCACCTCAAGGCACTTAACTGAACTCCCAAAGGTTAAGGATAAAGAAGTGATTCTAAAAGCAGCGAGAGAAGAGACACAAATAATGTTCAGTGGAACTTGGATACATCTGGTAGCAGACTCTTCAGGGGAAAATTTACAGGCTGAGAGAGTGGCATGACGTACTTAAAAAGCTGAAGGAAAAAAAAGACTTTAGAATAATGTATCTGGCAAAAAGTCCTTTAAACTTGATGGAGAAATAAGAACTTTTCCTGACAAACAAAAACTGAGGTATTTCATTAACACCAGACTTGTCCTACAAGAAATGCTAAAGGGAGTTCTTAACCTAGAAGAAAAAAAGTGAGTGAGCAATAAGAAATCATCTGAAGGTACAAAACTCACTAGTAATAGCACAATGGAAAAACAGAATATTATAACATGGTAATTATGGTGTAATCTCAAATAGAAAGAGTAAACAATAAACCAGTACAAAATAACTGCAACATATTTCCAAGACATAGACAGTAAAATAGGGAAGGAAGAGAAACAACAAAAAGTTTAAAAGAATGGCAGTGGAATTAAAGTATAGAGTTTTTATTAGTTGCTTTGCTTGTTTCTTTGTTTATGCAGTCAATGTTAAATTGTCCACAGTCTAAAATGATGTTATAAGATATTATACTCAAGCCTCATGGTAATTTCAAATCAAAAAACGTACACAGATATACAAAAAGTAAAAAGCAAGAAATTAGATAATATTAAAAGAGAAATCACCTTCACTAAAAGGAAGACAGGAAGAAAGAAAAGAATGATGAGAGGACAAAAATCAATCAGAAAACAAGTAACAAAGTGGCAGGAGCAAGTGCTTACCAATAATAACATTGGATGTAAATCAACTGAATACTCCAATCAAAAGACAAATAGTGGATGAATGGATAGAAAAGCAAGATAATAATCTGTGACTTACAAAAAAAAATACTTTACCTATAAAGATACATTTAGACTGAAAATAAAAGGATGGAAAAAGTTATTCCATGCCAATAGAAATCAAAAAAGAGCAGAGACAGCTTTACTTATATCAGACAAAAATGGATTTCAACAAAAGACTATAAGAACATATTAAGAAGGTCATTATATAATAATAAAGAGATCAATTCATCAAGAGGATATAACTGGAAATATATATGCACCCAACACTAAAGCACCTAGATAAATGAAGCAAATATTATAAGAGCTAAAGAAAGAGACATCAATACAATAATGGCTGGACACTTCAACACCCTACTTTAGTCATTGGTTAGACCTTCCAGACAGAGAATCAACAAAGAAACATCAGACTTAATCTGCACTATATAACAAATGAACCTAATAGATATTTACAGAAAATTTCATCCAACAGCTGCAGAATACACATTCTTCTTCTCAGCACATGGGTTATTTTCAAGGATAGACCATATGTTAAGTAACAAGTCTAAAAACATTCAAATAATTTAAATAATATCAAGCATTTTCTCTGACCACAATGGAACAAACTAGAAATCAATTAAAAAATGAATTTCAGAAACTATACAAACATTTGGACATAAAACTGTATGCTCTTGTATGATCAGTAGGTCAATAAAAATGTTAAAAAGAAAATGGAGGCTGGGTGCGGTGGCTCAAGCCTGTAATCCCAGCACTTTGGGAGGCCGAGATGGGCGGATCACGAGGTCAGGAGATCGAGACCATCCTGGCTAATACGGTGAAACCCCGTCTCTACTAAAAACTACAAAAAACTAGCCGGGTGACGAGGCGGGCGCCTGTAGTCCCAGCTACTCGGGAGGCTGAGACAGGAGAATGGCGTGAACCCGGGAGGCGGAGCTTGCAGTGAGCTGAGAGCCGGCCACTGCACTCCAGCCTGGGCGGCAGAGCAAGACTCCGTCTCAAAAAAAAAAAAAAAAAAAAAAAAAAGAAAATGGAAAAATTTCTTGAAACAAATGCTAATAGAAACATAGCATAGCAAAACCTGTGGAATATAGTAAAAGAGGTACTATTATAAAAGGAAAATTTATAACTGTAAGTGCCTATATAAAAAACAGAAAAACTGCAAATAAATAACCTAACAATACATCTTAATTAACTAGGAAAAAACGCCAAACCAAACTCAAAATTAGAAGAAAAATATTAAAAATTAGAGCAGAAATAAAATGAAGAAAACAATGCAAAAGATCAATGAAACAAAAAGTTGATTTTTTGAAAAGTAAAACAATTGACAAATATTTAGGCAGGCCAGCCAAAAAACAGAGAAGATACAAATTAATAAAATCAGAGGTGCAAAAGGAGACATTACAAGTAACACTTCAGAAAATCAAAGGATCATTAGTGGCCACTATGAGTAATTATTTGCCAACAAATTAGAAAACCTAGAGGAAATTAATTCTTAGACATACACAACTTACCAAGAGTGAAATAGGAAAAAAATCCAAAACCTGAACAGACCAATAACAAGTAACAAAATTAAAGCCATAATAAAAAAAAGTCTGTAGGACCAGACTGAAAAATAGAGAAAGAAAGAACATTTCCAAACTCATTCTTTGAGGCTAGTATTACACTGATATCATAAAAAGGCAAAGACACATTAAAAAAAAAAAAAAACTACAGGCCCATATTTGAGAATATTGATGCAAAAATTTGTAAAACAAACTAGCAAACTGAATTAAACAATACATAAATAGGTAATTCATAATGACCAAGTGGAATTTATCCCAGGGATGCGAGGATGGTTCAACATGCAAATCAATCAATGTGATATATAAACAGAATGAAGGGGCCGGGCTCAGTGGCTCATGCCTGTAATCCCAGCACTTTTGGAAGCTGAGGTGGGCAGATCACCTGACTTCAGAAGTTCAAACCCAGCCTAGCCAACATGGTGGAATCCCATCTCTACTAAAAATACAAAAATTAGCCAGGTGCAGTGGTGGGCACCTGTAATCCCAGCTACTCGGAAGGCTGAGGCAGGAAAATCACTTGAACCCAGGAGGCAGAGGTTGCAGTGAGCTGAGATCATGCCATTGCACTCCAGCCTGGGTGACAGAGGAAGACTTTGTCTCAAACAAACAAACAAACAAAAAAAAGAATGAAGAACAAAATCTATATAATCATTTCCATTATGCTAAAACATATTTGATAAAATTTAATATTCTTTAATAATAAAAAGCCCATTGAAAAGTGGGTATGGAATGAACATATCTCAACATATTAAAAGTCATATATGACAGACCCACAGCTAGTATTTTACTAAGTGGGGAAAAACTAAAAGCCTTTCCTCTAAAATCTGGAAATTTTGCACGAAATGTGTTAATTGCAAGTCCACCACACAATGCTTAACTGGAATTGGAAGCAACATCTCAGATGATGAAAAATAGATGCAAGAATCCCTAAGACAAATGGTTTATTTTTCCCTTTCTTACTAAAACAACTGCCAGTATTAACAATGGTATGCAAATCTCTTTTAGACGCCCTGCTTTTAAATCTCTATGTTTCTTCTTGAGACAGGGACTCACTCCCATCACCCTGGCATTTACAGTGTTTAATTCTGGTTATATGTTATTCTCAAATTTAGAATTTTTCATTTCATCTCTCTCAAATGTTGATCCATTATCACATACGTATTAAAATATTATCTCCCATGTTGTGTAATATGTTGTTTTTATTTTCATTCTTTATTTATTTATTTTTTTTTATTTTTATTTATTTATTTTTTGAGATGGAGTCTCGCTATGTCACCCAGACTGGAGTGCAGTGGCGCGATCTTGGCTCACTACAAGCTCCTGCCTCCCGGGTTCACACCATTCTCCTGCCTCAGCCTGCCGAGTCGCTGGGACTACAGGCGCCTGCCACCACGCCCGGCTAATTTTGTATTTTTTTTCAGTAGAGACGGGGTTTCACTGTGTTAGCCAGGATGGTCTCGATCTCCTGACCTCCTGATCCGCCCGCCTCGGCCTCCCAAAGTGCTGGGATTACAGGCGTGAGCCACCACGCCCGGCCTATTTTCATTCTTTCTTAAATGAACCAAAGGTTTTAGTTGGCATAGATTCTGATTAGTCAAGTTTTCTGATTTCATGATTTCTTAAATTGCTGTCGTACATCCGCAATCACTGGAATAGAAGTTCATTGAGTATTTCTCTTCTTTCTTGCAATATAATTCAGGGAAGTGTCATCAATTGGTATGTTGGTGAGTGCATGATTTCCTGAAAGTCTTCACGGTACTATTAGTGCAATGAGTATTTCGTCTAACTTCAGTGCAGATTCACATACTTGTGCTTTATGATTTGGGTTATATAGCTTCCACAAGAGCATTTCCTGCAAAGGCATGTCTCTCCCACTGGCAAGTCATTTCATTCGGATACAGAATCAATAGGCTGAACATGGAAAAGGTTTATCGCTGGAATATCTATTTGACTCCACGGATCTCTTCTTGATATTAAGGAATCAAATACGCTGTGTTATTAACGTACTTCATTGACAATTCTTAAAGTACAGAAGTACACGTCCGATTTCCTGTCCTCCCCCTGCCTGAAAGGATGTATCGTATATGCCAAAAGCAAATAGTTGGAAGGCAAATCCCAGCTCAAACACAACACCC
>NC_044559.1:127643083-127663754 GCF_007565055.1 Rhinopithecus roxellana | reverse complement strand
GGTTGAAAGGAAAAAAAAACATATTATTTATTGATGATATGATTATATACATAGAAAACCCAAAATAATCCACAGAAAAATTATGAAAATCAATAAGAGAGTTTGGCTACATTGCTGAATACAAAATCAATGCATAAATGCCAACTGCATTTTTATGCATTAGCGAAAGTAGTGAGAAAATGTAATTTTGAAAAAGGCACTGTTTGCAGCGCAGCAAAACTATAGAGTAACAAAGGAGAAATCTTTCAAAATGAGCAAGTTGTTTATGAAATTTAAAATTTTTATGGGTTGCATTAAGGAAGAGAAAACAAATGGAAAGCTGTATCGTATTCATAAATGGAAAGACTTAATATCAATTGTTCCTAAATTGATCAATTCATTTATTTTCTCTTTAGAGATAGGGTTTTGCTAGGTTGCCCAGGTTGGAGTGCAGTGGGGGTGATCATGGCCCACTACAACCTCGAACCTCTGGGCTCAAGTGATCCTCCTGCCTCAGCTTCCGGAATAGCTGGGACTACTGGCGTGCACCCCACACCTGGCTCTAATCAATTCATTTTAAATCAAGGTCTCAAGAGGTCTCCCCTGCCCCTCCCTGTCTGAACTTCATAAACCCATCCTAAAATGTGTGAAGAGCAAAAGGTGAAAAGTGGTCTAGAGACTCTTGAAGCAGTGGATTGGTTTAGTGTATAAAAACTTATCATCATAAAGCTATTGTAATAAAGGCAGTTGGGGCCGGGCGCAGTGGCTCATGCCTGTATCCCAGCAATTTGGGAGGCCGGGGTGAGTGGATCATTTGAGGTCATGAGTTCGAGACCAGCCTGGCCAACACGGTGAAACCCCTACCTCTACTAAAAATACAAAAATTAGCTGGGCGTGGTGGCATACACCTGTGATCTCAGCTACTTGGGAGGCTGAGGCAGGAGAATCACTTGAACCCGGGAGGTGGAGGTTGCAGTGAGCAGAGATTGCGCCACTGCACTCCAGCCTGGGACAGAGTGAGGCTTTGTCTCAAGAAAAAAAACAAAAAACCAGTAACAGACTAATGAAAATATGGAACATCTATTTGTACCTAAGCAAGGCATTACACATCAATGCAAAAAGGATGGAGAATTCAAGAAATGCTGTTGAATCAATCAGCTTCAGCAGGAAAAGATAAATTGGATTGCTCCCTTACACATCACAAAACTATTCTAGATTAATTAAAGACAACATTAAAAGCAAAACTATGAAAAAATTCTGAAGATCATTAGGATAATACATTTATGACCTCAAGGTGGGTACCGATTTTTTAAACAAGGCACAAAAAGCACTAAGTATAAAGGAAAATAATCGGTCAGGCCAGTGGCTCACGCCTGTAATCCCAGCACTTTGGGAGGCTGAGGCAGGTGGATCACTTCAGGTCAGGAGTTCAAGACCAGCCTGGCCAACATGGTGAAACCCCGTCTCTACTAAAATACAAAAATTGGCCAGGCGTGGTGTCGCATGCCTGTAATCCCAGCTACCTGGGAGGCTGAGGCAGGAGAATTGCTTGAACCCGGGAGGTGAAGGTTGCAATGAGCCGAGATCATGCCACTACACTTCAGCCTGGGTGACAGAGTGAGACTCCATCAAAAAAAAAAAAAAAAAAAAAAAAAAAGCATATCATACACTGTATACAATTTCATTTTTATGAAGTATAAATAGGAAAAACTGAAGGAACATGTTACTTAGGGATGTGTATTTATCACATAAAACAAAGGAAAAAGTGGGGAGAGTTAATATGAAACTCAGGAAAGAGGATGAATGGAAGGGGCTTAGAATCAGTTCTGTGGCTTACTTAGAAACAATGTCTTAAGGACAGCGGTGGTTCACACCTGTAATCCCAGCACTTTGGGAGGCTGAGGCAGGAGGATTGCTTGAGCCTAGGAATTGGAGACCAGCTTGCCCAGGGCAACACAGGCCCCATCTCTACAAAAAATTAACCAGGCATGGTGGCATGCGCCTGTGGTCCCAGCTATTGGGAGGCTGAGGTGGGAGGATCACTTGACTAGGGAGATAGAGGTTGCAGTGAGACGTGTAGCATCACTACACTCCAGCCTGGGTGGCAGAGCAAGACCTGTCAAAAAAAAAAAGAAGAGAAGAAAGAAAGAAAAAGAAGAGAGAGAGAGGAAGGAAGGAAGGAAGGAAGGAAGGAAGGAAGGAAGGAGGAAGAGACAAGATATGTAACTCTGTTAGTATTCTAACAGATACTAGAAGTATCTGTTTCTTATGGAAGAGTTATATAGATGGTTATTATCATTTTTTAAAACTGAATATCTATACAATTATATGAAAGAGAGAGAAGGAGAGATGTAAGAATGAGGGGGCCAGAGAGAGAGAGGAAAAAAGAGAGACAGAGAAAGAAAGAGAGACTTTTCACATGCTGAGCTGCTTTTTTTTTGTGTGACAGGGTCTGCTTTGTCCCAGGCTGGAGTGCAGTGGGATGATCTTGACTCACTGCAACCTCTCCCTCCAGACTCAAATGATCCTCCTGCCTCAGCCTCCCAGTAGCTGGGACTACAGGTGTGTGCCACCACACCCGGCTAATTTTTGTATTTTTTATAGAGATGGGGTCTCACCATGATGCCCAGTCTAGTCTCGAACTCCTGGGCTCAAGCGATCTTCCTGCCTTGGCCTCCCAAAGTGCTGGAATTCCAGGCGTGAGCCCCCCATGCCCGGCCTCAGCGGCATTCTTGTCATGTGACATCCTGGTGACTTTATGAGAAAATGTACTTCTTTGTTTACTAATCTTATGTGCTGAGTTGTGCCCCAGCACCTCCCTGTCTCCACCCAATTCATCTATTGAAATCTTAACCCCCCATATCTCAGAATGTGACTGTATTTGGAGATACGGTCTTTAAAGGGTAATTAAGTTAAAATGAGGTCATTGAGGCAGACCCTAATCTAATATGACTGGTGTCCTTATAAGAAGAGATTAGGACACAGACACACACAGAGGGAGTGAATGTGACACAGGGAGGAACAGTCATTAATTTTTGTGTCACTGTTTCTGTGGTCATAGCCACCCAGTCTGTGGCACTCTGCAATAGCAGCCCTAGCAATCTAACACAAGTAGACTGAGCTTTTCTGTGATTTTTCTTTCTTTTCTTCAGAGTTCTTTCTGTTCGCCTGCTGTACACTTTAATCTCCAGTGTTAGCCATTGCTCCTGCTGTCCTCCTGTCTGGTTGACCATCTCTAGCTCATGCCTTCAGAGTCAGCCTTGTGGTTCCACCTACGAAAACTTTAAAACTGGGTATCCTGGCCCAGGACTTCCAAGCAATCCCTGTCTGGCATTACAAGGACCACTGCAGATTGCAACCATCTATTGTGTCTCTCTGTTCCCTAGAGTGTGAGCTCCTTGGGGGCAGAGTGACATTCATCTTTGCAGTCTCAGCAGTTGAGTGCCTGGTGCACAGTAGGGCTCTGCGGCTGCTTACTGGGTGCAGGCAACCATACAATGCAGACCTCAGCCAGCGAAGGCAGTTTCAGGTCAGGTGCGGTAGCTCATGCCTGTAATCCTAGCACTTTGGGAGGCCAAGGTGGGTGGATCACCTGAGGTCAGGAGTTCGAGGCCAGCCTGGCCAATATACTGAAATCCTGTCTCCATTAAAAATACAAAAATTAGCTCGGTGTGGTGGCGGGCATCATGTTTCACCATGTTGGTCAGGCTGGTCTCGAATTCCCGACCTCAGGTGATCCGTCCACCTCTGCCTCCCAAAGTGCTGGGATTACAGGTGTGAGCCACCGTACCCAGCTACAGAAAATTTTAAAATTTGCTGGATGTGGTGGTGTGTGCCTGTGGTCCCAGATACTCGAGAGGCTGAGGTGGGAGGATGGCTTGAGGCTACATGAGGTATGACTGTGCTACTGCACTCCAGCTTGGTAAAAGAGTACAACCTTTCACAAAAAAACCACAAAACCTCTCTCTCTTATATATATATGTACATATGTATATCGGACAGTAGTATGTGTGTGCAATGCAAATGATTAACAAGGTTGTGAGATAGGCAGTAATATGGGTTCCTTTAGAGTGAGTGGTCAGGGAAGCCTTGTCTGAGGAGCTAACAACTGTGCTGAGACCTAATGACAAGAAGCAGACATGTTGGAAAAATCTTTGGGAAGAACACTCCTGACAGAGGGAATAGAAAGTACAGAGGCTGGCTGGTTGCGGTGGCTCACACCTGTAATCCCAACACTTCGGGAGGCTAAGGCAGGTGGATCAATTGAGGTCAAGAGTTCAAGATCAGCTTGGCCAACATGGTGAAACCCCGTCTCTACTAAAAATGCAAAAAATTAGCTGGGCATGGTGACACGTGTCTGTAGTCCCAGCTACTCGGGAGGCTGAGGGGCAGGAAAATTACTTGAACCTGGGAGGCAGAGGTTGCAGTGAGCTGCAGTGAACCAAGATCCCACCACTGCGCTCCAGCCTGGGCAACAGAGGGAGATTCCATCTTAAAGAAAAAAAAAAGAAAGAAGAAAAGAAGAAGGCCATGGTGGCTCAGACCTGTAATCCCAGCACTTTGGGAGGTCAAGGTGGGGATCACAAGGTCTGGAGTTTGAGGCCAGCCTGGCCAATATGGTGAAACCGTCTCTACTAAAAATACAAAAATTAGCTGGGCATGGTGGCGGGTGCCTGTAATCCCAGATACTCGGGAGGCTGAGGCAGGAGAATCACTTGAAACCAGGAGGCAGAGGTTGCAGTGAGCCAAGATCACCACTGCACTCCAGCCAGGGCAACAGAGTGAGACTCCGTCTCAAAAAAAAAAAAAAATAGAGGAAGAATGTACAGAGGCCCAAGGGTGAACAGAGGAACAGAAGACCAGCCAGTGCGTCAGGGTGTAGGAGTCGGGAGAAGTGGGCGGGGAATAAATGTGGACAAGGCAGGAACCAGAACACACAGGGTCTCCTGGGACCCTACAAAACTTTTATTCTGAGTGTGGTGGAAAGCCACCTACAGGTTTCAGAGGAGAAATGATCAAGATGAAGAGCGTGGTGCTTGCAAAGAACCTGGAGAGAACAGGGCAAATTCAGGGGAAGGTCTGCAGATGGAGTCAATGAACCATGAGGACAGGGGGAAGGGAAGACTTGGTGATTTTCAGGTTTATGACTTAAGCAGCTGGGGAACAGTGGGGCCATTTACTGAGTTTCAGAAGTCCGAGGGAAGTGAATGGAATGGGGTATCAGGGAGTCTCTTTCGGCATGTTCCATTTCAAACACCTTTTCTGCATCCAGGAGTTGATGTCATGAGCAGACAGAAAGAGGAGCCTGGGATTCAGAGAGAAAGTGGGGGCTAGATAACTATGCCCTTCCCTCTGCCCACAGACCTGTCTCTCTAGCAGAGACAAAGGTGTGGGTGCTGTTTAAGCCCACGTGGCTGTGGGTTATCTAGGCAGCTAGGAGTATGGAGAAGACAATGGGGCGTGAAGCGCTTCACAAAGTTTTGTTCTAAATGAGATAATGATAATGATTAGCTGGGCATGGGGCTGATCCTTGTGGTACTCCAAAATTTAGTGACTCTTTAGATTCCAGACATCCAGCCACGGTGAAGGAAAATGAGTAGGTAGGAAAGTAGAAGAAAGATCAAAGAGTATGATATTATGGAAGCCAAGAGACGAAGAGATGCTTCAAGACAGGGGAAATAGGCTGGGTATGGTGGCTCATGCCTGTAATCCTAGCACTTTGGGAGCCCAAGGCAGGCAATCACTTGAGCTTAGGAGTTCGAGATCAGCCTGGCCAACATGGCAAAACCCCATCTCTACTAAAATACAAAAATTAAAAAGAAAAAAGTACAAAAATTAGCCAGGTGTGGTGGCACATGCCTGTAATCCCAGCTACTCAGGAGACTGACGCAGGAGAATCATTTGAACCTGGGTAGCGCAGGTTACAGTGAGCTGAGATCGTGCCACTGCACTTCAACCTGGGCAACAGAGTGAGACCCTGTCTCAAAATAAAATAAAATAAAATAGGAGAAATAAAGAGTAACAGAAAAAATGGGAGCGTTTTTTCTCCCATTGGAGGATGGGAAGGTGAAGGGAAGGTGTTTGGTATTTTTGGTTTGTTGTTCATTCAATCCATGAGATTTTAGAACTTGGTTGTATACTGATGGGAATAATTCAATAGAGTGAAATGTTGGCGGGAGCGGTGATTCACACCTTAAATCCAACACTTTGGGGGCTGAGGTGGGCAGATCGCTTGAGACAGGAGTTTGGGAGCAGCCCCTGACAACATGATGAAACACCATTTCTACTAAAAATACAAAAATTAGGCCTTGGTGGTGGATACTTGTATCCCCACTACTCAGGAGGCTGAAGCATGAGAATCACTTGAACCTGGAAGGTGGAGGCTGCAGTGAGCTGAGACTGCACCACTGCACTCCAGCCTGGGCGGCAGAGCAAGACTCTGTCTCAAAAAAAAAAAAAAAAAAAAGAGAGAGAGGAGAGACAGTGAAATGTTGAAGAAAACATTTGGGGGACTAAAATTCTTGAGACAAGAGGAGATAAGAGGCTGGGGCACGACGGCTCATCCATATAATCCCAACACTTTGGGAGGCTGAGGCAGAGGATTTCTTGGGCCCAGGAGTTTGAGACTAGCCTGGGCAACATAACTGAGACCGCATCTCTACAAAAAAATACAAAAAGGCCCGGGGCACGGCGGCTCACGCCTGTAATCCCAGCACTTTGGGAGGCTGAGGTGGACTAATCACCTGAGGCTGGGAGTTCAAGACCAACCTGACTAACATGGAGAAGCCCTGTCTCTACTAAAAATACAAAATTTGTTGGGCATGGTGGCGCATGCGTGTAATCCCAGCTACTTGGGAGGCTTGAGGCAGGAGAATCACTTGGACCTGGGAGGTGGAGGTTGTGGTGAGCCGAGATTGCACCATTGTACCCCAGCCTAGACAACAAGAGCAAAACTCTGTCTCAAAAACAAAAACAAAAAAAGCCAGGCATGGTGGCACCTACCTGTAGTCCTAGCTACTCAGGAGGCTGAGGTGGGAGGATCGATTGAGCCCAAGAGGTCAAGGCTTCAGTGAGCTATGATCATACCACTGCATTCCAGACTGGGTAACAGCAAGACTTTGTCCCCCCATGCACCGCCCCCAACAAAAAGTGATAAGAAACAATAGAATTTGAGTTACTGTCAACAGATTGCTGCCAAAATTTTATTTTGAAAAAAAATCAAGGTTCTTCTATAACTCTGGAATGCAGAATACATATTATTTTAAAAAGTGACAATGACCATGGTGCAATAATAGAAAGTGCTTAACAAAAATGATTATAAGTCAGGTACTCTGCTGCTTTATTTACTTTATCACTCAGACAACACCCAGACTAAAAGAAATTACTATTTTTACAGGTTCATATGAATGAGGACGTTGAGCCTTAGAGCATCTAATTTGCTCACGATTAACAGTTAAGAGATCTAGGATCTCTATTCGGACTGGTGGGTGCCAAGGTGTCTTCGATTGCCCAATGATGGCGCAGACTCAGGTTTCGCAAACCCCCATTCCAATGCCTCTCCACCCTGTTTCCCACAACCCCACAGGCCCTGGGCTCCTACCAGAGAACCTCTTGGCTATGTTGCATCTGATGGTTGCCAAGATACTAGTCACCTGTCACACGGTTCTGTTTAGAAGCTGCTTCATTTTTTTCCCCATTTGAAATTATTAAATTTTTTTCTCCTTTGACTAAAATAGTTACCATTGTTAATGCAAGCACTATTTTCTCATACCAACCATGCCTGAAAACAAAAGTCTCCTGGGAATAGATGTGATCTGTTCAGGACAAGTTCTAGCAAGCTGTTGTTTAAAGTTTTTATATTTTCTGAAGACTCTTTATTTGGAGTTCATAAATAACTGTGTGTGTTTTGTATTGCAATCTGCTTGAGAACAAGAAATGTGTGGGGTTTTTTTTTTTTACTACATTTATTTCCTTTGTAATTCTGTAAAAGCTTGATATGTAGAAAAGATGCTCAATAGTGGAATTAGTGCCTTGGTGATGGAATGTTTATGGAAAGCTAAGACTGCTACTGAGTTCCTCCTATCTAGGTCATGAAGAGCTCCAGGGAATGAGAACTTACTGGCTTGGACCCTTGATTGAAAAAGTCTTCCTTCCATTTTTAACATCATCCTGGAGAATGAGCCATTGCTAAGCTTTAAAACATCTGCTATGCTTTGTGCATGTATGCCACATAAGAGGCCCTTATTATCGGAGGATAAAAAGCCACTTTCAGCTGGGCACAGTGGCTCACGCCTGTAATCCCAGTACTTTGGGAGGCCAAGGTGGGTGGATCACCTGAGGTCAGGAGTTTCAGACAGCCTGACCAATATGGTGAAACCCAGTCTCTACTAAAAATACAAAAATTAGCCAGGCATGGTGCCTTGCACCTGTAGTCCCAGCTACTCGGGAGGCTGAGATAGGAGAATTGCTTGAACCCAAGTGGAAGTTGCAGTGAGCTAAGATTGTGCCACTGTACTCCAGCCTGGGTGACAGAGCAAAACTCCGTCTCAAAAAAAAAAAAAAAAAAAAAAAAAAGGCACTTTCCTGGAATCCACTTCCAATGGGGAATAAAATTTTATATGAATTTACTTTTTAAGTATTTGATTGAAATTTATCTAGAAAAATGAAGTGAAGAATGTGAGAAACTTTAAAATTTCTGTTTAGGAAGAGTGATGTTATACCATATTATAAAGATGAACTAAGTTTTTTTCTTTTCTTCCTGTCACCCAGGCTAGAGTGCACTGGCGTGATCTTGGCTCACTGCAGCCTCAAAGTCCCATGCTCCTAGGGGATCCTACCACCTCAGCTCCTGAGTAGCTGGGACTACAAACCTGTGCCACCATGCCTGGCCAATTTTTGTTTTGTTTGTATTTTTGCTTGGTAGGGATAGGGTTTCCAGCAGTGTTGCCCAGGCTGATCTCAACTCCTGGCCTCAAGCAATCCAATTGCCTTGGCCTCCCAAAGTTCTGGGATTATAGGCATGAGCCATGGCATCTGGCCTGAACTATGTCTTTTTTTCCCCCATGGATAATGCTGATTTATTAGTATTAAAAAACAGTTCTCATGTACAAAACAAGCTGATTTTTGAGGGTTAAAAGCACTCTTTAAAAATTTAAATAAAAGTGGCCGGGCGCAGTGGCTTAAGCCTGTAATCCCAGCACTTTGGGAGGCCGAGGCGGGCGGATCATGAGGTCAGGAGATCGAGACCATCCTGGCTAACCCGGTGAAACCCCGTCTCTACTAAAAAATACAAAAACTAGTCGGGCGAGGTGGCGGGCACCTGTAGTCCCAGCTACTCGGGAGGCTGAGGCAGGAGAATGGCGTAAACCCGGGAGGTGGAGCTTGCAGTGAGCTGAGATCCGGCCACTGCACTCCAGCCTGGGTGACAGAGCGAGACTCTGTCTCAAAAAATAATAAATAATAAATAAATAAATAAAAGTTAAAGCATGGATTACATGGGGTTGTTTCTCCTGGAAGCACTTAAGTGAATGAATATGCTACAATGAAGATATCAACACACAAGAGGGCAATGGACAGGAACTTGGACTACACAGCCCCTTGTCACAGCTGCTGCTGCTGCTTCTGCTGCTGCTGCTGCTGCTTCTTTCTCCTCCTCCGCCTCCTTCTTCTTCCTCGACTTCCTCTTCTTCTTCTTCTTTTTTTTTTTTTTTTTTGAGATGGAGTCTTACTCTGTTGCCCAGGCTGGAGTGCAGTGGTGCCATTTCGGCTTACTGCAACCACTGCCTCCTGGGTTCAAGCGATTCTCCTGTCTCACCCTCCCGAGTAGCTGGGATTACAGGCACACAACACCCATGCCCAGCTAATTTTTTGTAGTTGTCATAGAGACAGGATTTCACCACGTTGGTCAGGCTGGTCTCGATCTCCTCACCTCAAATGATCTGCCCACCTCAGCCTCCAAAGTGCTGGGATTACAGGTGTGAGCCACCACACCCAGCCACCTTGGCATAGCTTCTGACCCAGCAGATGTTAACTGTGGATGGTACATGCCCATATTTGAAAGCAGAAGGGAATTACTGCTAAAGCCAGGGGTGCACAATGTGGAGACAATTCACTTGCATGTTGGAATACCAACAAAACCATAACATGGTGTTGTGACTCTCAGGTGACAGATGAAAGTTTGCTGGACAGTTACAATGTAAACGTCACAACCCATTAGTGCCCAACACTGATTCAATCTCCACAGTAGCCACAGGCACTGCAGCGGCCTCAGAGCAGAAGGCACAGGATACCAAGGCAGCAACCTGTGGCCTCAACATGGAGGACCTGAGGCCACTACCTTTAACCAAGCTGTGGGTGCAGAAAAGGCAGGCCCACAGAAAGCCATCCAAAGCACTGGTGGTGTTGTTCAGGCACACCTCTAATTGGGTTCCAGTTCCTGGAGGGTAGGTATGGGGAAGGCTTGTCCCCAGAACTAGGCTTTGCTTGTCATCTGTGCCGAAGGTGTTTGGGGATCAAAAGTCTAAGCAGCACTTATTAGTGTGCACAAATCAAGAAAAGAAAATGTAAAATGCACACGTTGTGTTATCTTTAGGACCATAATTAAAATGAAGAAAAGGCTGGCATGGTGGCTCATGCCTGTAATCCCAGCACTTTGGAAGGTGAAGTGGCAAATTACTTGAGGTCAGGAGTTCGAGACCAGCCTGGTCAACATGGTGAAACCGTGTCCTCTAAAAAATACAAAAATTGACCAGGCATGGTGGCTCATGCCTGTAATTCCAGCACCTTGGGAGGCCAAGGCGGGTGGATCACCTGAGGTCGGAAGTTCGAGACCAGCCTGACCAACATAGAGAAACCCCATCCCAAAAAATACAAAACTAGCTGGGTGTGGTGGCACATGCCTGTAATCCCAGCTACTCGGGAGACTGAGGAGGGGAATCACTTGAACCTGGGAGGACGAGGTTTCGGTGAGCTGAGATTGCTCCATTGCACTCCAGCTTGGGCAATAAGAGCGAAACTCCATGTCAAAAAAAAAAAAAAAAAAAAAAAAAAATTAGCCAGTCGTGGTGGTAAGCACCTGTAATCCCAGCTACTTGGGAGGCTGAGGCAGGAGGATCGCTTGAACCTGGGAGGTGGAGATTGCAGTGAGTCAAAATCTTGCCACTGCACACCAGCCTGGGCAATAGAGGAGATTCCATCTCGAAAAAAAATAAAAAATAAGATAGAAAATAAAATGAACAGTAGTCTCACATAAAAAGAGGTTATTTAGATGTAAAGACTAAGTCTTGAAATAAACCAAAAATGCATGATTGGAGAGGGGAGGAACTTTTCTGACACAACTGTACATTTGGGTTTTGCTTCCTGGTTGATTTTACAATCTTATAAAAAGAATCGTTTTTACAAAAATATCCCCTAGCTTGATTCATTTTCCCAAGGGCCTTTTTTAATCCTTTGATGTTTAAACTATTCTTTGAAGCACCTATCTTGCATCGTGCTTGCAAATGTTCTCTTCAATTTTAAACAGTCTAGCACTGATAGATCCTCCCTGCGCAACGGCTCTGCCTGTGATGACAGCAGCTATCCAACGTCGTTTCCATGAAAACCCCCCTATTTCAGGAGATTGCAATTTCACTCCGTGCATATTTGCACCGGATGTTTACAACCTCTGACAATCAGATGGTTAATGAATTACTATCACATTGATGAGCCGCGTCGGATAGAGCAAGAAATGGTCATGAAAGCGCTTTGTCAGTTCTTCTCTTCCCCTAAGGTATGCAGTTTTGGAGCTAAGATAATAACTTTGCTCACGTCTCTTTGTAGTGGAGCGGAAGTAGGGGAAGAAAGACAGGAAAGAATGGGGATGATTTGGAGAGAGTGTTTGCTCTTGCTTCCTTTCTCGCTGCATCTCATTCAGGCTTCTTGCTGCTTCATATTTCTTTTGAATAGCACCCACCTTCCCCCTTCAATGGTAACCGCAATTATTAACATTTCCTACTCATCTTCTCTTCCCCTCAACCTCAAGCATTGGGGGGGAAAGAAAGGAAAGTGGAAGAGCCTGAAGAATAGAAGTGCTTTTCCAAGATGCATTTGGACCATGCAACAATGATGAGCTGGACCCAGGGCCTGGAAAAGGCAGGAGGGTTGCACTTTTACTCCCCACCCCGTTATTATTATTACTATTATTTTAATTTAATTTAATTTTTTTTTTTTTTTTTTTTTTTTTTGAGGCAGAGTCTTGCTCTCTCACCCGGGCTGGAGTTCAGTGGCGTGATCTCAGCTCACCACAATCTCTGCCTCCCGGGTTCAAGCAATTCTGCCTCAGCCTCCCCAGTAGCTGGGATTACAGGCGCCTGCCACCACAGCCAGCTAATTTTTGTATTTTTGGTAGAGATGGGATTTCACCATATTGGCCAGGCTGCTCTCGGACTCCTGATCTTGTGATCTGCCCGCCTCAGCCTCCCAAAGTGCTGGGATTACAGGTGTGAGCCACAGGGCCTATTTTGTTTTTTTGAGACAGAGTCTTGCTCTGTTGCCCAGGCTGGAGTGCAGTGGCACAATCTTGGCTCACTACAACCTTCACCTCCTGGGTTCAAGTGATTCTCCTGCCTCAGCCTCCTGAGTAACCGGGATTACAGGCCCCTGCCACCACACCTGGCTTATTTTTGTATTTTTAGTAGAGATGAGATTTCACTGTTGCCCAGGCTGGTCTCAAACTCCTGACCTCAGTTGGTTCACCCCACCTCAATCTCCCAAAGTGCTGGGACTACAGGCATGAGCCAGGGTGTCACTGTGTGGAGCAGCTACCGTAATCACAGCCCTTCAGGCAATGCTGCCATACTACCCCAGCCTCATGCCCCTCCACCCACCACCCACCACCGGCCACTTACCCATCACTGCTGCCCAACCCAGGCCTATAGCTATCATCTTCCTTGCTGCTGCAAGGCCAAAACCTACGTTAAATAACCATTCTCTTCCACAAGCAGTTTTAAATCACAACAGAAGTTCTTTACATTTACAGGGCCTGTGTTCTCCAGGGTAATTATAACACTGTGTTCATTAGGTGGATCTGTTTGTACTGACATGCAAAGATGTCCAAGATATAAGTGGAAAACATTGAATTGCAAAACTTTCTTCGTAATATAACATTTTATTTAAAAATATATTTACATATATATTAATACATGGAACTGTCTGTTAAAATGTAACTTTCTACTGCATGATTAGGGTCTGATATCAGATATTAAATGGAGTGTGACACAGCCCACCTTGGAGGCATCTTCAAAGTAAATACTGAAAACTGGTGCTGCGACTGTTTATCTTACCCCCCCCCGCCCCCCGGCTTTTTTCTTGAGACAGAGTCTTGCTCTGTCACCCAGGCTGGAGTGCAGTGGCGTGACCTCGGCTCACCGCAACCTCTGCCTCCCGGGTTCAAGTGATTCCTCCTGCCTCAGCCTCCCCAAGTAGCTGGGATTAAAGGCACAAGCCACCATGCCCAGCTAATTTTTTTGTATTTTTAGTAGATATGGGGTTTCACCATGTTGGCCAGGCTGGTCTCAAACTCCTGACCTCAGGTGATCTGCCTGCCTCGGCCTCCCAAAGTGCTGAGCTTATAGGCATGAGCCACCAAGCCTGGCCTCCCTTCTCTTCTCCATACCCCTTGACTTTGCCAATAAGCAAGAGGGAAAGAGGATAAAAGAGAAAGAAGACCAGACTACACCACCTTCAGGAAAGGAAACTCTTGTCTTTGAGTCAAAGCTGAATTGATGAATGAAATCTCAAACCTAATTTCTGATTTGACACTATATTTTGTGATTACAGGACAGTCTTCTGAGTAAGAAAATTGAGGGGACTGCCAAATTTCCAGTCAGCAGGAGAGGAAAGGTTCCCCACTGAATAAACTTTTTTTTTTTTTTTTTTTTGAGATCTGAGAGTCTCATTCTGTTGCCCAGGCTAGAGTGCAATGGTGAGATCTTGGCTCACTGCAACCTCCACCTCCTGGGTTCAAGCGATTCTCCTGCCTCAGCCTCCCAAGTAGCTCGGACTACAGGCACGCGCCACCATGCCTGGCTAATTTTTATATTTTTAGTAGACATGGGGTTTCACCACGTTGTCTAGGCTGGTCTCCAACTCCCAACCTCAGGTGATCCACCCACCTCGGTCTCCCAAAGTGCTGGGATTACAAACATGAGCCACTGGTTCCAGCCTCCACTGAATAAACTTTAAAAAGGCAGAGAGAAACAAAAATAAAGTGGAATTTTTATGACATTTCCCTGTTGGGCTTAATGGAGAGACTAGGTTCATAGACAGAGGAAGATGTCTGGAAACAGGATGTAGCAAACTCCAGATATCTCTTGTGGGGAGTTGGGGGGAATGGGTGTTACTCACTTTTTCTCCTATTTACATTATGTCTGAATTGTGTTAAGAGAGCATGTTTACTTTTGTAATCAGAAAAACCATATGATAAACATGCACCTCTAAAATATTAGTGGAGAAAATCACTGCCCTTGATGTTTCAAAGACATTTGTAAAATATTAGAAAGACGGCAAGCTGAAAAATGAAATAGGAACCATAATCACTGACATCTATAGAATGTATTACAATTTAACAAAACATTTTCATTTAAGAACCTTATTTGAGGCCGGGCGCGGTGGCTCAAGCCTGTAATCCCAGCACTTTGGAGGCCGAGACGGGCGAATCACGAGGTCAGGAGATCGAGACCATCCTGGCTAACACGGTGAAACCCCGTCTCTACTAAAAACTACAAAAAACTAGCCGGGCGAGGTGGCGGGCGCCTGTAGTCTCAGCTACTCTGGAGGCTGAGGCAGGAGAATGGCGTAAACCCGGGAGACGGAGCTTGCAGTGAGCTGAGATCCAGCCACTGCACTCCAGCCCGGGTGACAGAGCGAGACTCCGTCTCAAAAAAAAAAAAAAAAAAAAAAAAAAACAAAAAAAACCTTATTTGAGGTCAAGCCTGCTGGCTCATGTTTGTAGTCCCAGCACTTTTGGGAGGTTGAGGTGGGAAGATCACTTGAGCCCAAGAGCTTAAGACCAGCCTGGGCAACATAGTGAGACCCTCTCTCTACAAAAAGTTAAAAAAATTATCTGGGTGTGGTGGCATGCACTTGCAGTCCCAGCTACTTGGGAGACTGAGATAGGAACGATTGCTTGAGCCCGGGAGGTGAAGGCTGCAGTGAGCCATGATCACGCCACTGCACTCCAGCCTGGGTGACAGAGCAAAACCCTGTTTCAAAAAAAAAAAACAAAAACAAAACAAAAAGGAAACACCTCATTTGATTGTTACAGCAACCCTGGAGTTATGCACTTGAGTTTTTCACATTGTACAGATGTAGAAACAGAGTGTCATAATTATTGGTTACCTATTGTGGCCAACCACATTGCCAGTGGAGAGAAGGTTCAAATTCAGGTCTTCTGGGTTTAAATCTCGTATTCTTTCCATTTCACAATACAGAGTGCTGTTCTACAATGATATTTATTTGCCAGAAAATGTTCTCCCAGCCCACTCTCAATGGATGCACAACATTCCCTAGTGCACATGATGTAATAAAGCCATACCATTACAGTCTGCAATAGCAGTGTTCTTCTGAACTATATTCCACATTCACCTCTAAACTGTGGAATCTTTACATATTTAACACCGTTTTCCTCATCTTAAAACTGATACTCCTAAAACAGGTGTGGTGGCTCACACCTGTAATCCCAGCACTTTGGGAGGTCGAGGTGGGTGGATCACCTGAGGTCACGAGTTCAAGGTCAGCCTGGCCAACATGGTGAAACCCCGTCTCTACTAAAAATACAAAAATTAGCCAGGCGTGGTGGTGTGCATCTGTAATCCCAATTACTCTGGAGGCTGAGGCATGAGAATCACTCGAACCCAGGAGGCGAAAGTTGCAGTGAGCTGAGATCATGCCACTGCATGCACTCCAGCCTGGGCAATAGAGCAAGACTTCATCTAAAACAAAAAAACAAAACCGAACAAACAAACAAAAAACCTGATACTCCTACTGAGTTCCATACCTGTCAATGACCCTATAATTTTCCTATTATCACAGTATTAAACTTTAGTTATCTTTGCTCTCTTCTTCCATTTTATTCTATATCTGGTCATTTTACAGTTGTGTGCGTGTGTGTGTGTGTGTGTGTGTGTGTGTGTGTTGTTTTTGAGACAGTTTCACTCTGCCGCCCAGGCTAGCGTGCAGTGGCTTGATCTCTGCTGTAGTGGTGAAGGAGGCGCTGCAGTCCAGGGACCTGAACTTCTCCCACCCAAGCCTGCCTACTGCACACTACGCCCTGCCTCCAGGTATACTCACCTTGCTTCTGGTCACCTGTGAAGCTGGACACTCACCCTAGAAATGTGGCCAGTCACAACAGCCCAGTCACACCACCATTAACATCTCATGCTACTGAATCTGAATAGGTGGAGTCCAGTTTGTATCTAGACCCTTATCTGCAGAAGAGCCTGGGAAACAGAGCATTAGCCTTCCAGCCTCTGCAGCACAGGAAGACATGTTAGGAGAGCACTGAGACGCTCATTGCCAATTAACCACATCCACCTTGTTGATGCAGTTTCTTTTTTAAATTTTTATTTATTATTTTTTCTGAGACAGGTTCTTGCTCTGTCGCCTAGGCTGGAGTGTAGTGGAGCTATCTCAACTCACTGCAGCCTCGACCTACTGAGCTCAGGTGAGCCTCCCACCTTAGCCTCCTGAGTACTGGGACTATAGGCACACGCCACCGCACTCGGTTAATTTTTGTATTTTTTGTAGAGATGGGGTTTTGCCATGTTGCCCGGGCTGGTTTCTAACTCCTGAGCTCATGCAATCCTCCTGCCTTGGCCTTCTGAAATGCTGGGATTACAGGTGTGAGCAACCATGCCCAGCCTGCAGTCTTTTTGATTCTTTCTTAGAGGAACTCCTCAATCTGTTGGTAATCCATTTCCACCCTGCCCCACAGAGGTTTCTAGTCTTTGTTCCCATAATAAACTACATATTGTATTACAGTGGCCTATGTATATCAATCTCCAGGCCCCTCCTTGCAAGAAGAGAACATCCTTGAGGGCAGATACTAAATCTTATCTTTTTATCACCATTAGTTAACATAGTGCTTGACAAAATACTAATTGCCCAGTAAAAGTTGAATGAATCAATGAATTTTCTGCAGAAGACTGGAAGATCTACAAGGATGCCTTGGAGGCATGTGAAATAGGGGTTGTGCTGCAGTGGAAAACAGGCTTAAAGGCACCAGGATCCAGGGTTAGCACCCAGGTATTCAGAGAGAGGGGAAGTGTGGCCTCAGGGCCACAACTTACAGACCCCAACTTATTTCTGACTCTGGGCAGCTTTAGGACCCTGGGAAAATTTACTTAGGAGGAAACATGGCGCCCTGGTCTCTAACTGTGGCCAGTGAAGTGGGTGAAAAGCTTGGGGTTCACCCTGGAGCTTGGGGAGCAGAAGGATGTCCCAGCTTGGGGCAGGAGGGATATGCCACAGCAACGCAGCAGAGAATGTGGCAGTGGCCATGCCAAAGAGGGCAGCAGAGTGAGCTGGAGGCCCCAGCAGCTCGGGGAGGGGAGCAGCTGTCCATTCAGGGGGAGCCCTGATATCTCCAGCTTTAGCTGCAGGGGGCGGGGCACTCCCCACCTCAGAGTGTCTGCTTGTTACCATTCTGCCAGGATGGTGAATTGGATGCCACTTTAGCTGATGTGAATCTTTTCCAAGGCACTTTCACGGTCCCAGTCTTGTACTCCAAATCCTTCAAAGACCCCTATCTGAATAAACAGAGTAATTTGTGCACAAAAGGCCCACCACTATCAGGTTCCCAGATACATTTTTTTTTTTGAGACAGAATCTCACTCTGTGCCCAGATTGGGGCTCGTTGCGATCTCTGCCTCCAGGGTTCAAGTAATTCTCATGCCTCAGCCTTCCGAGTAGCTGGATTACAGGCATGCGCCAGCACACCCGACTAATTTTTGTATTTTTTAAGTAGCGACTGGGTTTCACCATGTTGGCCAGACTGGTCTCAAACTCCTGGGCTCAAGTCATCTGCCCACCTCAGCCTCCCAAGGTGCTAGGATGACAGGCGTAAGCCACCGTGCCTTGCCCCATAATATACTTTTCACCCTTTCCCTCCGGCCACTCACTTCCAAGAATCCTCCAATTCCACAAAGCTTGTTGGCCACCAGTGCTCCTGTTCCTGCTTCCTGCACTTGCTCCTTGGGACACCCTGCCTGAATTACCCTCAGCACCAGCCTTAGGATGCAGGGAAGAAAAGCTATTGTTCTCAGCTCCACACCATCGCTGGGCTCATGAGGATCCACAGCAGCAAAGGGAGGTTGTGCTGGCAGGCACACATGCACACACACACACACGTGTGCACTCACATATACACAGACACGTGCAGACACTAGCGTATCCAAAGCAAAGAGGGCCACACTCTCCACTTTCATGGCCACCTCATACATTGCATTCAGTGTTCACTTTAAAGCTTTTGAGATACTTTCCTCTGCACTAAATGTTCTCTTGACATTCATTTTAACCTGATTTCAATTACATAAAACTAGAGGGGACCATGTAATTCACTTGCCAGTATTCTAGGCCCCACATCACACTAGGAATGACCGAAAGTTCAATCATCCATTACATAATTTATTCAACCCATGAATTAAGAACTTTTTATGGGCCGGGTGAGGTGGCTCACTGCCTGTAATCCCAGCACTTTGGGAGGCCGAGGTGGGCGAATCCCCTGAGGTCAGGAGTTTGAGACCAGCCTGACCAACATGGAGAAACCCTGTCTCTACTAAAAATACAAAATTAGCAGGGCGTGGTGGTACATGCCTGTAATCTCAGCTACTTGGGAGGCTGAGGCAGGAGAATCATTTGAACCCGGGAAGTGGAGGTTGCAGTGAGCCAAGATCGCACCATTGCACTCCAGCCTAGGCAATAAGAGTGAAACTCCATCTCAAAGAAAAAATTTATGTACTGATTTCTAGTGTCTCACATTGAATACATTATAATACCTTGGCTCTAACTGGTAGACAAGTTTGAGACAAGTAGTGGCTCTCAAATTTCACTGTGTATTAGAGTAACCAGGAGGTCATCCTAAAATATAGATGACCAGGCCAGGCACGATGGCTCATGTTTGTAATCACAGCATTTTGGGAAGCCATGGCAGGATGATGGCTTGAGGCCAAGAGTTCAAGACCAGAAAGGTAACATAGTGAGATCCTCGTCTTTTTCTTTTTTCTGTTTTTGGTTTTGTTTTGTTTTGTTTTGTTTTGTTTTTTGAGATGGAGTCTTCCTCTGTCACCAGGCTGGAGTGCAGTGGTGTAATCTCAGCTCACTACAACCTCTGCCTCCCAGGTTCAAGTGATTCTCATGCGTCAGCCTCCTGAGTTGCTGGAACTACAGGCGTGCCACCACGCCCAGCTAATTTTTTTGTATTTTTAGTAGAGACGGGGTTTCACCAATGTTGGCCAGGATGGTCTCGATCTCTTGACTTTATGATCCACCTGCCTCAGCCTCCCAAAATGCTGAGATTATACGCGTGGGCCACCTCACCTGGCCTAGATCCCCATCTTTAAAATAACTAACTAACTAACTAACTAACTAACTAACTAACTAACTAAATAAATAAAAAGAAAGGCTGGATGCAGTGGCTCACACCTGTAATTCCAGCACTTTGGGAGGTTGAGGCAGGAGGACCACCTCACAACCAGCCAGGACAACATAGGAAGACCATATCTCTACAAAATAAAATTTTAAAAATTATCTGTGCATAGTGGAACACACCTGAAGTCCTAGCTACTTGGGAGGCTGAGGCAGGAGGATTGCTTGAAGCCAGGAGTTTGAGGCTGCAGTGAGCTATGATTGCGACACTGCACTCTAACTTGGGGTACAGAGCATGCCTGCAAAAACAACAATAACAACGACAACAAAGAAAGATTTCTGTGGGTTCCGGATCTACCTCTGCAGATTCACTGCCTTGTGTTCCATCCAAGTAAACCTCCCCAGCTGGAACAAGCATGTTGCCTCTGCCACGACACTGAGCAAATGAAATTCCAAAACACCACAGAGAGTTTTTGAAATTGAACTCCCATCTTAACAGAGTAACTTGACAGAGGAGGGAGGGATGAGTCAGCCATTTAAAATCAGGTACAGGGGATTACTGGGGCTGGATGTGCACTGGTACAGCATACCAGAATTATTACACAGAATGTCAGGGGCCCCGGGCCCCGGGCCTCATCTGAAGCAGCCTCAAAGCCACTCACCTCCTCTGACACCCGTAGGTCTGGCTCTGGAGAACCTATTGGGAAGAGAACTTTCCTGCTCCAGGTAAGTTAGAGGCAGTGCTGGAGAGGCTTGAGGCTGGAAACCCAGATAGGGCCACCAGTCCTAGACCTAATTTCTTTCCACCACACACTGACTCCAGTTAAAGCATTCCTTCCTTCCTTCCTCCCTCCCTCATTTTTCTTCTTTCTTTCTTTCTTTCTTTTCTTTTTTTCTTTCTTTCTTTCTTTCTTTCTTTCTTTCTTTCTTTCTTTCTTTCTTTCTTCTCTCTCTCTCTCTCTTTCTTTCTTTCTCTTCTCTTTCTTTCCTTCTTCTCTCTTCTTTCTTTCTCTTTCTCTTTCTTCTTTCTTCTCCTTCCTTCCTTCCTTCTACCCTCCCTCCCTTCCTCTTT
>NC_044559.1:127612732-127642983 GCF_007565055.1 Rhinopithecus roxellana | reverse complement strand
ATGCCTTAAAATAAAGGTTTTTCTTTTGCTTGTAAAGAAGGCTTTAGTATAAAATAGTTTGACCTGTTAGAAGAGTATTACAGGAAATTAAATGCAGGTAAATCAAGGAAAAACCAAACGTGAATACAGGAGGCTGAAGGCCAGTTGTATTATCAGGAAGAGCTGCGGTACTGAGAGGTGGATCCTGCAGCCAGACTACCTGGGTTTGATTCTGTCTTTGCCACTTACACCCGTGTGACCGTGGCTACGCCAATGAACTTTGCCGGGACTCAGTTTGTTCATCCGTAAAAGAGGAATAACAATAAACACCTACCTCGTGAGAATGTGATGAAGATTAATCAATAAAACACATATTCGTTGGCAAAGTGCCAGCATGCATTTGTTCATACATTCATTAATTTACGAAACATTACATGAACATCTTCTATGTGTGGGGCACTATTTTAGGGACTGTAAATATATCAGTGAATAGAAAAGATCAAAAGTCCTGCCCTCGTGGAGCTTACATTCACATGAGGAGCAGAGACACTCTGGATACGTTTTGAAGGTAGAGAGCTCAATAAGGATCAATTATTATTATTACTATTACTATTATTACTTGAGATAGGGAGTGCAGTGATGCGATCTCAGCTCACTGCAATCTCCACCTCCTGGGCTCAAGCGATCCGCCACCTCAGCATTCCAGGTAGCTGGGACTAAAGGCGTGCACCACCAAGCCCAGCTAATTTTTTGGTAGAGACAGGGTCTTCTTATGTTTTCCAGGGTGGTCCCAAACTCCTGGCTCAAGTGATCCTCCCTCCTCAACTCCCAAAGTGTTAGGATTACAGGAGTGAGCCACACCACCCAGTCATTATTATTATTAATGAGAAAAAGAACATAACATACATGAAAACCAAGTACACAGATTTGTATTAATTGGTTGAGTTCATGAAAAATTTTATTTAATAAATGAATAATTAAATAAATATATATTATTTAATAAAGCCTATGCATCTAATTGAAGAAATATTCAGTTCCCTGTTCCTATGGTAACTGAATACACATTAGGAACCTGTGAAGACAGCTTGTTCAAATGCAGAAGAATCATACCCACCCCCGGAGACCCTAGTCAATGTTCTCGAGGCGCTGAATTGCTATGCTTTCTCAGCTTCTCTTTTCTTTCCCTTTTATTTTCCTTTCCTTTTTTTTTAAAAAAATTATTTTTATTTTTATTTTTTTTTTGGTGTGCAGTGGTGCCATCATAGCTCACTGCAGCCTTGAACTCCTGAGCTCAAGGAATCCTCCCGCCTCAGCCTCCGAGTAACTGGGATTACAGGCACGTGTCATCATGACCAGCTAATGTTTAGAAATTTTTGTAGAGGCTGAGTGTGGTGGCTAACGTCTGTAATCCCAGCACTTTGGGAGGCCAAGGTGGGCAGATTGCTTGAGGCCAGGAGTTTGAGACCAGCCTGGCCAACATAGTGAAACCCTATCTCTACTAAAATTACAAAAACTAGCTGGGCGTGGTGGTGAGCACCTGTAATCCCAGCTACTTGCAAGGCTGAGGCACGAGAATCGCTTGAACCTGGGAGGCAGAGGTTACAGTGAGCTGAGACTGCCTTACTGTACTCCAGCCTGGGTGACAGAGCAAGACTCTGTCTCAAAAAAAAAAAAAAAAAGAAAAGAAAGAAATTTCTGTGGAGACAGAGTCTCACTCTGTCCCCCAGGCTGGGCTTCAGCTTTTCAAGACAAGGCTGCTTCATCAGACCTCTCCTCCCTCACATCACCGTTTTGTTCTGGGCTCATCCCACTGTGTTCCTCCAGGTTACACGCAGCCCCTGAACTCTTTTTGTGTTTGTTGTTTTTCTGCTGCTTCCTGGATTTCTGTCAGCAATCCAGCTTCACAAATTGCTTGGCTGAGGTTCATATTTACCTTCTTCCTTTGAAACTGTGATTCACAGTGTACACCCTTTAAACAGAATCCTCTCAGCCTGCAAGACGAAAAGCTTGTTTTAAAAACAAATTGCAGAACAGGCTGTCTACCCAGGGTTTTCACGCAGCGTGCTCAGATGGGCAAATATAACTAAGAGGGAACATTCAAAATCTCTATTTTTTAAATGAGCCAAGATGTTTTTAGATGCTGATCAGATGGTGATGTCACTTTGCACCTCCAGAGTGCCCAAGACAAATCTAGTCAGCCAAGAAAACAAACTTTAAAATTAGAGCTTGATAAGGAAGACAAGAACATGTCGACCATCTTCAAAGTAGGCTTAGAATTTATCTAAGATGTATTCGAATTGGATGTTTTTGAATTTATTATTTATAAATTTATTTTCGAGATGGAGTCTCTCTCTGTCACCCAAGCTAGAGGGCAGTGGCACAACCTTGGCTCACTGCAGCCTCTGCCTCCTGGGTTCAAGCGATTCTCCTGCCTCAGTCTCCCGAGTAGCTGGGATTACAGGCATGTGCCACCACACCTGGTTAACTTTTTTGTATTTTTAGTAGGGGTGGGGTTTCATCACCGTGTTAGCCGGGATGATCTCATCTCCTGACCTTTTGATCTATCCGCCTCAGCCTCCCTACGTGCTGGGATTACAGGCATGAGCCACCGTGCCTGACCCTAAATTTTTGTATCTTTAGTAGAGAACAGGGTTTCACCATGTTGGTCAAGCTGGTCTCAAACTCGTGACCTCAGATGATCTGTCCGCCTTGGCCTCTAAAGTGCTGGGGATTATGGGTATGAACCACTGTGCCCTGCCTGGATGTTTTCATTTAATAAGAAAAGGTGGGTGATCATGATAGTCTTATAGGATCATTGGTTTATACTTTTTATTTTTTTGAGATGGAGTCTTGTCACCCAGGCTAGAGTGCAGTGGTGCAATCTTGGCTCACTGCAACCTCTGCCTCCTGAGTTCAAATGAGTCTCCTGCCTCAGCCTCCAGAGTAGCTGAGACTACAGGCACACATCAACATGCCCAGCTAATTGTTGTATCTTTAGTAGAGACAGGGTTTCACCATGTTGGGCCAGGATGGGTCTCGATTCTCCTGACCTTGTGAGCCGCCCACCTCAGCCTCCCAAAGTGTTGGGATTATAGGCGTGAGCCACCACACCCAGCGGGTTTATAAAATTTTAACTCTAGACAGAGCTTATGGTTATCGCTTCTCCTCCCCATCTCTCATGTGTAGGAGGGAAAGTGATAACATTGGCCTCTTGGTGTTATCTAGGGAATTCAATAAGGTAATGTATGTTGGCTGGATGTGGTGACTCACGCCTGTAATCCCAGCTCTTTGAGAGGCTAAGGTGGGAGGACTGATTGAGTCCAGGAGTTTGAGACCAGTCTGGACAATATAGCAAGACTGTACTCCTACAAAAATAATTTTAAAATTAGCTGGACATGGTGGTTCACGCCTGTAGTCCCAGCTAGTTGGGAGACTGAGGTGGGAGGATCGCTTGAGCCCCAGAGGTGGAGGCTGCAGTGAGCTATGATGGCACCACTGCACTCTAGGCTGGGTGACAGAGCGAGACCCTGTCTCAAAACCAAGCAAACAAAACAAAAATATATGTCAACAGTACATGTTGAGCAGAGCAATTGTTCAACAGATGTTGGCTGTTACTATTTTCTGTGTAGCTGGGGCAATGTGCACCTGCCTGAGGAGAAACAGGGGAACAAAAGCCTGGTGTTATGTCTATGACCTGTCTACCTGCAGCATCATAAGAACCCCTGGCTTCTGGCAGGGTGTGATAGCTCATGCCTGTAATCCCAGCACTTTGGGAGGCCAAGGGGGACAATCACTTGAGATCAGGAGTTCAAGACCAGCCTGACCAACATGGTGAACCCTGTCTCTAGCAAAAACACAAAAATTAGGCTGGTGTGGTGGCGCGCACCTGCAATCCAGCTACTCAGGAGACTGAGGCAGGAGAATCACTTGAACCCGGGAGGTGGAGGCTGCAGTGAGCCAAGATCTCGCCACTGCACTCCAGCCTGGGCAACAGAGGAAGACTCCATCTCAAACAAACAAACAAAAAAACAAAACCCTTCTTCTTGTAAATTGTTTCCCACTGTTTCAGAGAACCCTGCAGGAATGTCATGAATCTGTTTTGAGAAATGAACCCTCTTAGTTGCTCCAAGGTTGATGTCGTTTTTCCTAAGCATCCAAACCGCTGACAATGGTGCCACATGGCAGCTCTACTTATCTGTATCGCCCTGGAACATAGCCAGCCAGGTTAATTCCTCCAGCCTCCCGGTCCTCCTGAGGCCACGAAAGCATTCTGCCCTTCATCTGCCTGTTAGGATGCCTCAAGGAGACATGCATGGAGCAGGACTTCACTGTTACCAACCTGCTCTGCTCAGGGTTCCAGCACTTATTCCATCCCCTCCTCTCTGGGCTCTTTCTCTCGCCCAGTGTCTTCCTTCTGCTGAGTTATTTGCCTGGGGTGGCCCTAGAGGATCTGCCCAACCTGTTCTTCTTCAAATCCCTGGAATGATTCAGACTTTCCCTCCCTTCCTCCCTCCCTTCTTTTGTTCTCCTCCTCTTCTCCCTCCCTCCCCTCCCTCCCTCCCTCCCTCCCTCCCTCCCCTTCCCTTCCTTCCTCCTTCCTTCCTTCCTTCGCCTTCTTTCTTGAGACAGGGTCTTGCTCTGTCCACCAGGCTGGCGTGCAGTGGTGCAATCATAGCTCACTGCAACTTTGAACTCTTGGACTCAAGTGATTACTCCTGTCCCAGCCACCCAGGTAGGCTAGGATTACAGCACGTACCACCATGCCAGGCAATTGTTTGTTTTTTTTTGTAGAGACAGGGTCTCACTATATTGCTCAGGTTGGTCTCCAACCTCCGGCTTCCAGTGGACCCTCCCATCTCAGCCTCCCCAAGCAGGGTGTTCACGGGTCCCAGATCCAGCATGGCCACTGATAGTTGTGTCAATGTGGACAGCTACTGCCCCTTTCTGTGCCTCAGCTCCTTCTCTTTTAAGTGGGGATAACCATATCCCTGACAGGTCTCGCAGTAAGGATAAATGAAACAACTCAGGTAAAGTGGTCAGCATGGCGGTCAGGGGAAAAGTCAGCTCTCACCATTGCTGCATTTATTATTCCCAGATCCCTATCGCCAAGAGTACACTTCTAGGGCAGACTTCCAGCCAGCACCATCCGCTGCAAAACTGTTTGCTCTTCCCTCCTCACCTTTATCTACCACTGCAAGACCCTGCCATTTCTAGCCCAGAAACACCTTTGGAGTCTACCTACCCCTCCTCTCCATACTGGCTACCGTTGTCTTCCTTCAGACTTTAACAGAGACCCTGGAAGCATTGCAATAGCGTCCTGACTAAACACGACTCCTATCTTACTCCATTTTCTTCCCAACATTCTGCACATTGTAGAGATGTAAAGATAGCTGATCCGTTCACCCCTTGCCAGCAGAAAACGCAAAAAACTCAAACACACTGGATAGACATGAAAGGCACTTCACAATCCCCACACCTGCACACACTCAGAATCACAGTGCACCGCTCTGCCCTGAGGGCACTCTTGCTTTCAGGCATCTGCACTCTTCTAGGTCTGTGTAATGAATCTCACCACTCCTCCGCCTGTCTGTGTGGGTTTACGCATGGCTCCTTACTCAGATGTGTCACTCTGTAAGCCTCTGGGGCTGACCCTTGGCCTCTTTGTCTTGGAAATGAGCTCATGACCCCTCTCTGAGTCTGGGAAACCTGAGCTGCAAGTAATCACTGCCCTTGCCTTCTATTAGCCTCTGAGGGTGCATGGCTTCTGGGGCATCTCTACCATCAGAGAGAGGATAGCATACCCTGGTCACCCAAAACTTCTCATCCATCTGCTCAATAATCCAGTGTCTCTGAGCTGGGTGTGATGGTGCATGCCTATAATCCCAGGTGGTACTCAGGAGGCTGAGGTGGGAGGATGGCTTGAGCCCAGGAGTTGGAGATCAGCCTGGACAATGTAGCAAGAGAACCCAAAGAAAAATAAAGTAATCCAGGGTCTTTGTTGGCTGTTTGTTTGTTTGTTTGCTTATTTATGAGACAGAGTCTTGCTCTGTCGCCCAGGCTAGAGTGGCAGTGGTGTGACCTCGGCTCACTGCAACCTCTGCCTCCCAGTTCAAGTGATTCTTCTGCCTCAGCCTCCTCAGTAGTTGGGATTACAGGCATGTGCCACCGTACCTGGCTAATTTTTGTATTTTAGTGGAAGATGGAGTTTCACCACATTGGCCAGGCTGGTCTTGAACTCCTGACTTCAAGTGATCCACCTGCCTCAGCCTCCCAAAGTGCTGGGATTACAGGCATGTGCCCGGCCCTTATTTATCTTTTTATATCCAACTTCTAGCAGACAACATAGTATGCTGCTATGTAAGTTCATCAAATAAATGTTTGATGAATGGACGTATGAATGGAAGCTGTGGTTTTTTTCTTTTTCTTGCAGATGAGTCACAATTCCAAGACCTAGTCGTCTGAGAAAGTAGAGAGTAGTAGTTTTCCAAAGGGCAAATTCCCAGAGATTTGAAACAATTTCCCAAATAAATATAACACTGATAACCTCAACTATCAGAAAATTTCCTTAATTCTCTATTTTGCTTTGTGTGTGGAGATCAAGTCCTTGAGCAGCTAACAAGAAGGACCAGATACACCAGGGCCTTGGAAGGTTGCCATACAATGTGAATCTAAACGTCTGGGCTGACGCACTGACATGCAAACATTCCTGCTATTGTATAGCTTTAGTGAACAAACTGAGGCCTTGAAAATGAATCTCTGGGTAAATGTGGAATAATTTCCAGCTATGGCCCTTCCTCAACAGAGTGTAGTAAGATTGCACAATGCAAGAGGTTCTTAACCTCATTGTGCATGAAGATTATTCACAATAGTATATTAGTAGTAAATATATTTAATGCTGGCTAGTCATGGTGACTCACACCTGTAATCCCAGCATTTTGGGAGGCCAAGCAGGGAAGATTACTTGAGGCCAGGAGTTCAAGCCTGCAGTGAGCTATGATCGCATCACTGCACTCCAGACTGGGTGAGAGACCAAGACCCTATCTCCAAAAACAACAACAACAAAAATGCATTTAATGCTTGCTATGAGACAAGCATTGTGCAAAGTGTTTTATATGCACGAACTCATTTCACTCTCATACCGATCATGACATATGACATGGGTTCTATGATTAGCCCCACTTACAGATGGGCAAACTGAGGCATGGCACTGGCACAGGATTTGACCCCAGTCAGATCTGTAGAGCTCCCGCTCTTAACCTTATGCAAAAAAAAAAAAAAAAAAAAAAAAAAAAAAAAAAAAAAAAAAAACAAAAAAAGAAAGTATTTTTGAGAACTATATTTAAAATGTCTTCATATTGTCTCCTACAGCATTCTTTTCTAAAAGGAACATTCCAAATAGTGTGTGGTCCTCAGACCTAGAATCTCTCCAGCCCAAATTCTGGCTGACTCCTCACAGAACACATGAGCAGCCATGAGTATGGGCAAAAATTCTGCACTGGCCGGGTAAGGTGGCTCACGCCTGTAATCCCAGCACTTTGAGAGGCTGAGATGGGCGGACCACCTGAGGTTTGAGAGCAGCCTGGCTAACATGGTGAAACCCCGTCTCTAATAAAAAAAAACAAAAGTTAGCCGGGTGTGGTGGCATGTGCCTGTATCCTAGTTACTGAGGAGGCTGAGGCAAGAGAATCACTTGAACCTGGAGGCGGAGGTTGCAGTGAGCTGAGATTGCACCACTGCACTCCAGCCTAGGTGACTGAGCAAGACTCTGTCTTGAGAAAAAAAAAAAAATTGTGCCCAGACCTCAGTGGTCTCCTCCAATAACTGAGGCAATGCAGCCCCCTTTGTGGACAGGGTAGTGTGGGAGAGGTGAAGGCACCAGCACTCCTGAGTTTGTCTGAGGGCCGCTCTGGAAGACCACTGCAGACGCAGGTCTCTGGATGGCCTGTTTCATGGCAGTGGGGTGTCAGACAGAGTGCCCACTCTCCAAATCTTACCAGATTATCCCCTGCATCTGCATGTTTCTCTCTTTATATTCAGTTCCCTTGAGAAAAATGTCCTTAGGAAAAACAAAAAAACCAAACTGAGATGGGGTCTTTCTGCAATGCCCTGACTGATCTCAACTCCGGGGCTCAAGTGATCCTCTCGCCTTGGCCTCCCCAAGTGCTGGGATTACCATCCTGAGCCACTGCACCCAGCCAACAGAAAAACTTTCTACCTCCTTCTTCAATTCATACTCACTGACCTTCACAAAAGAGCAAGAAAAGAAAAGAAAAAGTTGAAGAGCTCCCTGCCAAGGATGAAGACAGAGCTCCAGGGGCCTCTGCAAAGGGAGAGAGGCTGAGGATTCTAACGGGCATAGGAGCCAAAATAACAACAGTATCAACAGCTACATCTTCTGGACTATCTTTTCTTCTTTTCCATTTTCCAAAAGTATAACTGCAATCATTTATCTTAAATGATATTTATTTATTGCCATCTATATAGTTTTTGGAGGCTGGGTGCCATGGCTCATGCCTGTAATCCCATCACTTTGAGAGCTGAGGTGGGCAGATCACTTGAGCCCAGGACTTTGAGGCCAGCCTGGGAAACATAGTGAGACCCTATCTCTACCAAAAAAAAATACAGTAATTAGCTTGGCCTGGAGGCAAATGCCCAGCTGCTCAGAAGGCTAAGGTGGGAGGATCACTTGAGTCCAGGAGGTCAAAGCTGTAGTGAGCTGAGATTGTGCCGTTGCACTCTGGCCTGGGAGACAGAGCAAGTCGTTGCCTCAAAAAATTATAAATAAATACATAAAAATTAAAAGACAGTTTTTAGGGACCCCTCAAACCCAATTTTCCCATTGGATAAAATCCAAATAGGATATAAATGCATGGAAGAGTTCAGAAGCAGACCTTTATATTTTCAAAACAAAAAGTACCATCCTTGACTTGGTTTGGAGAGCAAATATGAATCTTGGAGCCCTCTCTGAAGCTGGCTGCCTTCTCATGGGCATGGCAGGCCTTGCCTTCTGCACTTACATGTCCCAAGAGGCATCAGCCTGCCCGCCGAAATCCAAAGCCACATAATGTCAACACAGTACTCCTGTGTAAATATTTGGTCCAGGGAAAATGCCTTGAACGCCTGTACAACCAATTTTCTGGCAGGCAGTGAGATGAAAAGGAGCATTAATGCATGCACTAAAATAATTTCTTATGAAAACCCAAAGAATCGCTGTGCATCCTTCATCACGACGCACACTAAATGGCCTTTTCCTACTACCCTCTCTCTCTCCAGTCATCCTCCCCCACTCCCCCAGCTGTCCTAATAAAGAGCACACTAAGTCTTTAGTTCTGCTGGCAAGGAGAATTAAATTGCTATTTGCCACCTGGTGTTGTCTTACTTAACATATCTCTAAATTGTGCTTAAACCTTCCTTTGGAACTCAGAGTTTAAATACTAGAACGAAGGAAACAAAGTAAGAAGAGAGAAAAACAGAAAAGTAACAAAATTTACATAATTTGCAAACACTGTATTTTTAACAGTGTTAAAAAAGTAGTCTGTTTTTTCTTCTCTTTGCCTTCATCTTCTGTTCATTATCTCTTTTGTTTCCTCTTGTTCATCTTTCCTTTTATCCTTCAGAATTCAATCCAAGAAGAAACACGTTTCTTCCCATGACAAAACCATACTCGAGTTCAAAATGGGATACTCTGAGTGTTTAAATGATTTGTTTTTGTTTTTGTTTTTGAGACAGAGTCTTGCTCTGTCACCCAGGCTGGAGTGTAGTGGTACAATCTCGGCTCACTGCAACCTCTACTTCCTGGGTTCAAGCGATTCTCCTGCCTCAGCCTCCTGAGCAGCTGGGATTACAGGCGTACACCACCATGCCCCACTAATTTTTGTGTTTTTAGTAGAGATGGGGTTTCATCATGTTGGCCAACCTGGTCACAATCCTGACCACAAGTGATCCACCTGCCTCGGCCTCCCAAAGTGCTGGCATTACAGGCATGAGCCACCACGTCCGGCTGTTTTCAGTAGAATTTTATCCCAGAAGCTCTGTGATCCCGCCCATTGCAACCCTGTTTTTAAGTTTTCAGGGTCCCTTTCTTTTCTCCATTTAATTTCTTCTTCTCTTCCTCCTTTTCTTCTTTTTCTTCCCCCCCCCCCACCCCAGAGTCTTGCTCTGTTGCCCAGGCTGCAGTTCAGTGGCATGATCATGGCTCACTGTAGCTTCAACCTCCCAGGCTTAAGAGATCCTCCCACTTCAGCCTCCTGAGAAGTTGGGACTAAAGGTGCATGCCACCATGCCCAGCTAATTTTTATTTTTTGTAGAGATGGGGTTTTGTCAGGTTGCCCAGGCTGGTCTCAAACTCCTGGGCTCAAGCAAACTGCCTGCCTTGGCCTTCCAAAGTGCTGGACTTACAGCTGGCTGTGAGCCACCACGCCCAGCCCATTTAATTTATTTGTTCAGCAAACCCTTTGTTGATAATTTATTCTTGTCTAGCACTATGCCCTTTTCTTTTCCTACTGTTTTCTACTTTCTATTTAGTTCAATTATCAACTACCAAGGCAGCAGAATCATAAAATTCAAGAGCTCCCTCAACTGTACAAAAGTCCACTCTTTTCAACTGTAAGACACTCTTCCTTCTGCAGCTTTTTGTAATAAAATTAAGAATTTTAATTAGCAAAAAGTTTTATAAGACTTTATCAAATAACAAATACTTAATTTCTTTTTTTTTCTTTTTTTTTCTTTTCTTTTTTTTTTTTTTTGAGACGGAGTCTTACTCTATTGCTAGACTGGAGTGCAGTGGCATGATCTCAGCTCACTGCAACCTCCACCTCCTGGGTTCAAGTGATTCTCCTGCCTCAGCCTCCCGAGTAGCTGGGATTACAGGCATGCACCACCACACCCAGCTAATTTTTTGTATTTTTAGCAGAGACGGGGTTTCACCATGTTGGCCAGGATGGTCTTGATCTCTTGACCTCGCGATTCGCCCACCTTGGCCTCCCAAAGTGCTGGGATTACAGGCGTGAGCCACCATACCTGGCCTATTTACAGACATCCTGCTTAAGAGATGTTTCAGGCCAGGCGCGGTAGCTCACGCCTGTAATCCCAGCACTTTGGGAGGCCGAGGCAGGCGGATCACCTGAGGTCAGGAGATCGAGACCATCCTGGCTAACACAGGTGAAACCCCATCTCTATAAAAACAAAAAATTAACCAGACGTGGTGATGGGAGCTGTAGTCCCAGCTACTCTGGAGGCTGAGGCAGGAGAATGGCATGAACCCGGGAGGCGGAGCTTGCAGTGAGCTGAGATTGCACCACTGCACTCCAGCCTGGGGGACAGAACGCAAGACTCCATCTCAAAATAAAAACCAACCAACAAACAAAAAAAGAAGAGAGTTTCAGGCCAGGCGAGGTGGCTCATGCCTACAATCCCTGCCTTTGGGAGGCTAAGGCAGGAGGATCACTTGAGCCCACGAGTTTGAGACCAGCCTGGGCAACATGGCAAAACCGTGTGTCTTCAAAAAAATACAAAATTAGCCAGGCATGAGTACATGCCTAGTCCCAGCTACTTGGGAGGCTGAGGTGGGAGGATCACTTGAGCCCAGGGGCTTGAGGTTACAGTGAGCCAAGATTGCCTCATTTCGCTCAAACCTGGGTGCAGAGGAAGACTCTGTCTCCAAAAACAAACAAACAAACAAAAAAACAAACAAACAAAAACCACATTTCAGATGTTTATAATTCAGGTTATCGTATTCAGCTTAGAGGGAGAAGGCTTAACGTTAGTTGGGTATTAAGTGCAGACAGATGAAGTATCATTTCCGTTGTCCTCCCAAGAGAGCAGGTCCGTGTCCCTCTAAATAAAATGGTTGAGTGAGAAGTCTTGAGTTTTGCTGCAGCAAAAAACTAGGAAAATAAAAAACAAACTCAATTTGAGGCTCTAAGCAAGGAGCAGCAAAATGTTAAAAAGGTATTCCAAAGAGCAGCAGAGAGCAGGTTAGAACAGATGGTTTCAGAAGCCATAAAAATAACCTGGACAGTGTAGGTGGAAGAAAGAGCTTACTCCACGTGAGTGACAAGGTACTGTAGTAAATAGTTCATTAGCGTTTTCTGTTGTCTTAGCACTTGCTTTAACTGGGTAGTTTGGGCATTAATAAGGAGATGGCTCACGTATTGTTATCGTGATGAATAATTTCTTTGAAAAAAAGTACTTGTAAATGTAATGAGTGGTGTATCCTTGCCTATCTGTTTGCGGCATCTGGAAGTAAATCTAATCCCAGTCAGAAACTATCAATAAAACAGTGGCAGTTACCTGCCAACAAGCCATAGAGCCAAAATCTAGCCCTACATGAAGTGCTGCAGAGTGAAACATCTCACACACACACACACACACACACACACAAAAGTGGTGCTTGGTAAAAGGTAAGAATAAAATATAACAGGAAAAGACCCATGAGTTAAACACAATGTTATAGAAAATCTAGTAGAAGCACTTGCTTTCCAAAGGCTGAACTCCAGACAGCAAATAATTCACTGATTTTGGGAACTTTCCAAATCACAAAATGTTATGTTTCAGAAGTGCTTGAGCTTTCAGGAGATCGGAATAGAGAGAGGATACAGTGCCCATTCAGGTCTTGCTTTGTGTTCATGCGGAATAAAAGTTCTCCACGGGAGAATATTGAGTCTCCAATAAGATAGGATGACATTAAGAGAAAACAATTTTTTTTTTAGATGGAGTCTTGCGCTGTTGTCCAGGCTGGAGTGCAATGGCATGATGTCGGCTCACTGCAAACTTTGCCTCCTGGGTTCAAGCAATTCTCCTGCCCCAGCCTCCAGAGTAGCTGGAACTACAGAGGCCCACCACCACACCCAGCTAATTTTTTTGTATTTTTAGAGACGGGTTTCGCCCTATTGGCCAGGCTGGTCTCAAACTCCTAACTCAGTTGATCCTCCTGCCTCTAATTTTTTGTATGTTTAGTAGAGATGGGGGTTTCACCATGTGAGCCAGGTTGGTCTCGAACTCCTGATCTCAAGTGATCTGTCCACCTTGACTTCCCAAAGTGCTGGGATTACAGGTGTGAGCCATCGTGCCAGGCCAAGAAAACAATCTTTATTCCCATTTAAGAGAACTATCTAAGTGTGTTTAATCCTTATTTCAAGTTAAGTGCTTAGAGTTGGTTGTTTTTCTATACAAGCAATTATCTTACCCTAAATGCTTTCCTTCATATATGTGTGTGTGTGTGTCTTTTTAGAGACAAGGTCTCACTCTGGCACCCAGGCTATAGTGCAGTGGCACAATCACAGCTCACTGCAGCCTCGACCTCCTGAACTCAAGCAATCTTCCCACCTCAGCCTCCTGTAGCAGAGACTACAGATGTGTGCCACCAAGCCCAGTTAATTTTGAATTTTCTTTTGTAGAGCCAGGGTCTTGCTGTGTCACCCAAGGTGGCCTTGGACTCCTGGGCTCAAGCTTCCACCTGCCTCGGGCTCCCAAAGTGCTGGGATTACAGGCATGAGCCACCATGCCTGGCCTATATTCTTTGTTTACAATGATATTTATAAAACAGTTAGTAATAAGACATGGATTGAAGAATTTGAAAACCTAGGAGACATTTATCAAGAAAATTCCCCAGGATTACAGTAACTAAAGTTCAATTAAGGCGAGACAGTTCTCAAGTTGTTTATCACCACCGACTAGAACCCAATCCCTTTTTTTTTAATTTGCCAAACCATTTGACAATGTACAGATGCTATTTTATTTATAGATTTGGTTATTCTATGGGTTGTTAAATTTGATTTGCAATATAATCATGTAGCAAAAAGTCATGTTAGTTTTGTATTTGATAGAAAATATGTTAATAGTAATTATAACAGCAAATGATAGTGCTTTACCAATAATACTGAACATTTCTGTAAATTTTGGAAAATGGAAACTGATCATGTTGAAAAATTAATGCAATTCAGGAAAGAGTTAAAAACCCAATGTAGTGTTAATTGATTCTGACAATGATTTATTTTTGCAGTTTGCACAGAGTCCTTGAAAGGAGATATTTCTTGAAGGATGAATAGGGATTTGGCAACTGAAAGCAAGATAGCACGATGCTCTAGCAGAGGGTATGGCGCAGGCAGAGGCATGGCCATCAGGAGAGGCCCTGGCATTTGGAGAGGGCTCAAGTGACCAGGACATGGGTCGTCTCTATCTCTGTTGGGGGTGCTGGCTCATGCAGGCTTCACTGAGCCTTATGAGAAATGAAAGAAGGATATTCTTTTATGAAAGAAGGGCTGGGCGTGGTGGCTCACACCTGTAATCAGCACTTTGGGAGACTGAGGCAGGTGAATCATTTGAGGTCAGGAGTCCGAGACCAGCATGGCCAACATGGTGAAACCCCATCTTTACTAAAAGTACAACCATTAGCCAAGCGTGGTGGCACGTGACTGTAATCCCAGCTACTCGGGAGGCTGAGGCAGGAGAATCACGAACCCAGGAGGCGGAGGTTGCAGTGAGCCGAGATCGCCCACTGGGCAACAAAGCGAGACTCCATCAGAAAAGAAAGACAAGAAAGAAAGAAGGGCGGGGGAGAAGGAGAGAGAGAGAGAGAGAGAGACAGACAGACAGAGACAGAGATGAAAGAAAGAAAAGCAAGAAGCAAGCAAGCAAAGAAAGAAGAGAAAAAAAAAGAAAGCAAGAAAAGAAAGAAAGAAAGAAGAAAGAAAAAAAAAAAAGAAAGAAAGAAAGAAAGAGAAAGAAGAAGAAAGAAAGAGAGAGAGAAGAGAGAGAAGAGAAAAAGAAAAGAGAAGAAAAGACAGAAAAGAAAAAGCCCCTGGGCTCATTAACTTCCGTCTGCCTCTGTAGATCCTCTTGCCCGTGTTCACCCTGCTCTGTGCCCCGGGAGGACTCCCTTGTCTTTCAGTTTCCTGTTGGGCTGAACCAATGGGAGTGCCGCCAGGGGATCAGTGGTGGGAGTGGCTAGGGATCGGCTGCATGGGTTCCCTGTGGCCTCTCCCAAATGCCACAGTCCGCTTCAGAAAGCCCTCTCCAGGCAAATCCCCAGCTGGTACCCAACAACTATTAATTTCCCCTGCCTCTATAGGCCTAGGAATAACAGCTCTCTGTGGTTTACCGTACAACCAGAGTTGTGAACAACCAGAGTGTACAATGCCAGGTAGTGTGTACTCTGCTAGATCTTATGGATTTCCTTAAAATTTGCACTCAACATTGTAAATAATCCCTTTATTATATTATTCTTTTATTACTTTTTTTTTTTTTTTTGAGACAGGGTCTCTGTTACCTAGGCTGGAGTACAGTAGTGCCATCATATCACTGCAGTCTCAAACCCCTGGGCTCAAGTGATCCTCCTAGCCTCCTAAGTTGCTGGGACTAGAGGCGTGCACCACTGTGCTTGGCTAACTTAATTTTTTTTTTTTTTTTTTTTTTTTTTTTTTTTTGCCGGGCACGTGGCTCATGCCTGTAATCCTAGCTCTTTGGGAGGCCGAGGTGGGTAGATCACGAGGTCAGAAGTTCAAGACCAGCCTGGCCAACATGGTGAAACCGTGAATCTAAAAACGCAAAAATTAGCTGGGTGAGGTGTCAGGCACCTGTAATCCCAGCCACTCAGGGGATTGGGGCAGGAGAATCGCTTGAACCCAGGAGGCAGAGGTTGCAGTGAGCCAAGATCACACCATTGCACTCCAGCTCTTGGACGACAGAGCAAGACTCGGTCCAAAAAAAGAAAATTGGGGGCCAGGCACGGTGGCTTATGCCTGTAATCCCAGCACTTTGGGAGGCGGAGGCAGGCAGATCACTGAGGTCAGAAGATTAAGACTAGCCTGGTCAACATGGCAAAACCTCGTCTCTACTAAAAATACAAAATTAGCCAGGCATAGTGGTGGGTTCCTGTAATCTAGCTACTCAGGAGTAAGGTAGGAGAATCACTTGAACCTGGGAGGTAGAGGTTGCAGTGAGCCGAGATCGTGCCACTGCACTCCAGCCTGGGCAACAGGGCAAGATTCTGTCTCAAGAAAATGAAAAATAAAAAGGGGCCAGGCGCGGTGGCTCACACCTGTAATCCCAGCACTTTGGGAGGCTGAGATGGGTGGATCATGAGGTCAGGAGATCGAGACCATCCTGGCTAACACGGTGAAACCCGTCTCTACTAAAAAATACAAAAAACTAGCCAGGCGAGGTGGCGGGCGCCTGTAGTCCCAGCTACTCGAGAGGCTGAGGCAGGAGAATGGCGTGAACCTGGGAGGCGGAGCTTGCAGTGAGCTGAGATCCGGCCACTGCACTCCAGCCTGGGCGACAGAGCGAGACTCCCTCTCAAAAAAAAAAAAAAAATATTCAAATATTCAAATCACAATAGAAAGTCTTGCTTTTGGACTAAGGATATTGGCAATGCAGTTCAAGGTTGAAAAGAACATTGCTGGTTCAATCCAAATGGGCAGATTAAAAAAATAATAAAAATAAAGAATATTATTGAAAGGAATATGGATGGTATTCCTTCAAGAGATTCAGAACATTACATAGAAGTTTAAGGTATGCTTCCTTGTACTGATAATTCAGAATCCTAGGAACAGAGGACTTGCAAGGAAAATATAGAAGATGTACTTCATCACTGGCGGGGCACAGTGGCTCACGCCTGTAATCCCAGCACTTTGGGAGGCTAAGGCAGGTGGATCACTTGAGGTCAGGAGTTTGAGACCAGCCTGGCCAACATGGTGAAACCTCATCTCTACTAAAATATAAAAATTAGCTGGGTAGTGGTGGGTGTCCGTAATCCCAGCTACTCAGGAGTCTGAGGCAGGAGAATCACTTGAACCTGGGAGGCGGAGGCTGCAGTTAACCAGGATCATATCACTGCACTCCAATCTAGGTGACAGAGCAATACTTCATCTCAAAAAAAAAAAAAAAAAAAAGGTTTGCTTTGATGTCTGCCACAGGCAGACGCCGTGATTTGCTTACTCACTGCCCATTACTACTTTTACTTCCTTGCTAACACAACTCAAATTTGTTGGGACACCAGTGTTTCAGCCCTAGGCTATAGGCCATCTATATCTAGTCTAATCAGTACAAATCAATGTTTTCTACTACTGTAATCTCCCTAAAGCTAGAGATGGCCATATGCCCATATTTAGCCAATGACACGTAAATGAAAGTCTACAGGTGTGGTTTAGAGCAAGGTATCTCAGCCTTGGCACCGCTGACATTTTGGGGCAGATAACTCTCTGTTGTGATGGGTTTTTCTGGGGATTGTCAAATGTTGATATCATCCCTGGCCCCTACCCACTAGATGACAATAGCACCCCCTTAGTTGTGACAACAACAAATGTCTCCAAACATTGTGAAATGTTGTCTGGAAAGTAAAATTGTCCCCGGTAGAGAACTACTGTTTTAGAGGAAAGATCTTGCCTTGCTGATTAAAGGAAACCAATGTACCTGGTACCTCCTTCTCTCCCTCTCCTTCTTCCTGCTTTGAACAGGATGTGAGGATTGCAGCTGCAATAACCATTCTGCAGCTGTGAGGAAAAAGTCAAAATATTCTCCTTGAAACCATTGCTACTTAGCAGTAATCACCTATCCTTTGATGTCTTATTATTTGAGGGGAGAAATGCTCTTTATAGTCAATGTCACTATAGCAAAACTTTCTGAACTTTGAACCAAACGTATCCCGTCTTAGTTTGTGTTGTTAAACAGAACACCAGAACTGGGTGATTTATAAGAGGCTTATTTAGCTCATGGTCCTACAGGCTGAGAAGTTCAAGGACATGGCCCTGGCTTCTGACCAGGGCTTTTGGGCTGCATCATAACATGGTGGAAGGTCAAAGAGGAAACAGACACAGCAACGGGCTGAACACAAAGGGCGCCTGTACTTTATAACAACATGCCATCATGGGAACAAACCCATTCCTGCGAGAACTGATTAAGTTTCATGAGAGTGAGAACTCACTACATGAGAACAGCACCAAGCCACTCGCAAAAGCAGATGCCCCATGAACCCAATGCCTCCCATTAGGTTCCGCCTCTTAAAGGTTCCACCTCCCAATGTTGTTACATTAGCAATTAAGTTTTTGTTTTTGTTTTTTTTTTTTCAGACAACGTCTCACTATGTTGTCCAGGCTGGACTCTAACTCCTGGGCTCAAGCAATCCTCCTGCCTCAGCATCCTTAGGAGCTGGGGCTATGGCAGTTAAATTTTAACATGAGTTTCTGTGGGGACAAATCATATCCAAACCATAGCACATTGTGCTCGAGATATTGGCAACGCAGTTCATGGTTAAAAAACATTATGGGAAGGAGTAGAGACAGTGCATATACTAAAGCATGTATAGTGAAGCAGGGTGTGGCATGCTCTCTACTTCAGCATAAATGCAGTAGTGAAGATTGCAGGATTTGTTAATATGATTTTGCATATTTGATTAATATGTAAAAATCAATTGTGTTTTATTTAAATTGAAATTAAAACATTTATAATGGACCAGGCACAGTGGCTCATGAGTGTAATCCCAGCATTTGGGAGGCCAAGTTGGGCAGATAGCTTGAGTTCAGGAGTTTGAGACCACCCTGGGCAACATGTCTCTGCTAAAATACAAAAATTAGCCAGGCGTGGTGGTGTGCACCTGTTGTCCCAGCTACTCAGGAGGCTGAGGCACGAGAATAACTTATGCCTGGGAGGCAGAGGTTGCAGTGAGCAGAGATTCCCACCACTGCACTCTAGCTGGGCTACAGAATGAGACTCCCTCTTGAAAAAAAAATTAATGACTTAGAAAAATATTTAATGCTTGAAAATAAATCTGATGAAAGATGTACAAAAAATGTGTACATTGAAAACAGCAAGGCCGGACATGGTGGCTCACACCATGGATCACCTGAGGTCAGGAGTACAAGACAAGCCTGGCCAACGTGGTGAAACCCTGTCTCTACTGAAAATACAAAATTAGCTGGATGTAGTGGCACATGCCTGTAATCCCAGCTACTTGGGAGGCTGAGGCATGAGAATTGCTTGAACCTGGGAGGCAGAGGTTGCAGTGAGCTGAGATTGCGCCATTGCACTCCAGCCTGAGCAACAAGAGTGAAACTCCATCTCAGAAAAAGAAAAAAAAGAAAACTGTAAATCGTTGCTGAGAGAAAAGACCCATAAATGGAGAGATAAATCATGAGTTCCATAGTGTTGAGATGTTCACTCTCCTCAAATTGATCTATAGATGTAATTCAATCCCAATAAAAATCTCAGTAAGCTTTATTTTTAGAAATTGGCAACCTGATTCTGAAATTTTATAGAAATGCAAAGGAGCTAGAATAATCAAAATATGTTTTTAAAAATGATGTGGAAAACTTATGCTACCTCATTTCAGATCTACTATTAGGCAATCAAGGCAGTGTGGCGTTGATGTGAAGATAACATATAAATTAATGCAATATAATAGAACCCAGATACATACATACAAAAACACACACATATGGTTAATTGATTTTGATAAGTATACCAATCTAATTCAATGTATCCAGTTGGTCCATAGGGAATTCTGGTTTTTGCCGTTACTTAAAAGTAATGAAAAGTAATGGCAAAATCCGCAGTTACCTTTGCACCAACCTAATAGAATGGATAGTCTATCCAGCAAGTGGTGCTGGAACAACTGGATATCCCTATGGAAAAGAAAAAAATACCATTGAACTTCTAGTCTCCTATTTGGCATGTAAGGAGATTGAAAGTCACTATTCCATCTGAAGTAAAAAGCTGACCAAGTGGAAAAATCAACAATTCTTAGGTTCATAAGAGAGGTCACAGGGCAAACAGGTGACTCTGTTTGGAGAGACAGATGGACACAGAGAATCACAATTTACTGGAGTAAAAACCTCTGTGGGAACCAGTGCTGGGGTAGGAAAATCTAAACTGTAATTGACAAATTGCTGGAGGCTAGTGTGGACAAGTCTGAGTTAAAACTCCAGGGACACCCAGTCATTGGAGGGGGGCACACTTTCATGAGTTCAGTTCTACTAGGCTCTCATACTCAACAGTAGAGAAAAATCTCCTTGTGTTTCTGGCAAGGCAAGAAGGAAAGAAACTATTCTGAAACACACCAGAGCCATTATGTTCCTATTTATATTATTTATTATTTATTATTTAAGATAGAGTCTTGGCCGGGCGCGGTGGCTCACGCCTGTAATCCCAGCACCTTGGGAGGCCGAGGCGGGCGGATCACAAGGTCAGGAGACGAGACCACGGTGAACTCCGTCTCTACTAAAAATAAAAAAAAAAAAAAAAAAAAAAAAAAAAATTAGCCGGGCGCGGTGGCGGGTGCCTGTAGTCCCAGCTACTCAGGAGGCTGAGGCAGGAGGATGGTGTGAACCTGGGAGGCGGAGCTTGCAGTGAGCCGAGATCGCGCCACTGCACTCCAGCCTGGGTGACAGAGCGAGACTCCGTCTCAAAAAAAAAAAAAAAAGATAGAGTCTTGCTCTGTTGCCTAGGCTGGAGTGCAGTGGTGCAATCTTGGCTTACTGCAACCTCTGCCTCCTGGGTTCAAGTGATTCTCCCGCCTCAGCCTCCCAAGTAGCTGGGAGTACAGGTACGCCACCACGCCCAGCACTGATTTTTGTAGAGATGAGTTTCACCGTGTTGGCTGGGTTGGTCTGGAACTCCTGACCACAAGTAATCCTCCCACCTCGGCCTCCCAAAATGCTAGATTGCAGGTGAGAACACTCATGCCCAGCCACCATTCTTTTCTTAATATCACCTGCCCTCAGGGGAAACCATTTTAGCAGAGCCTATCCTTCTTGGGTTCTATGAGAGCCTAACTGACCTTGGGAAGAGACACACCCAACTCCAGCCCCCTCCAATCATCCTGTCCCACCTAAGGAGGAAGGTGCTGAAGTATTTGTGAAGTTCACAGTCCAGGGGCACAGGCTCACCAAAGGACTGAAACTTAATCATAGTTCTATAGAATGCTTCTCCTCTCTCCACACCTTACCACCACAAAACTAAAGGCCTATTTACCACCGGTCCTTTTACTCAGTACAACACGCCTGGCGATCAAGAAAAAATTACAAGCCACACTAAAAGAAAACACAGTTTGAAGAGACAGAGCAAGCATCAGAGCTAAACCAGGCAGAGATGTTGGAATTATCAGATTAGGAATTTCAAACAACTAGGATTCATATGCTAAGGGATCTAATGGGTAAAGTAGACAGCATACAAGAACAGCTGAACAATGTAAGCAGAGAGATGGAAAGTAGAAGAAAAAAACAAAAAACAAAAAGAAAGCTAAGATCAAAAGCACTATAACAGAAATTAGGAATAAATTTGATGGGCTTATTAGCAGGCTGGACACACCTGACAAAAGAATCTCTGAGCTTGAAAACATCCCAGTAGAAATCTGAAACTGAAAACAAAGAGACTGAAAAAAAAAAAAAAAAAAACAGAATATTCAAGAACTGTGAGAAAACCACAAAAGGTATAATATATACATAATGGTAATACCAGAAGGAGAAGAAATAGAGCTAGGAACAGAAGAAATATTTAAAAAAATAATGACTGAGAATTTCCCCCAAATTAATATCAGATACCAAACCACAGATCCAGGAAGCAGAGAACAGCAAGCAGGATGAATACCAAAACAAAACAAAACGAAAAATACCTTGGCATACCGTATTTAAATTACAGAAAATTCAAAGATGGGCCAGGCATGGTGGCTCATGCCTGTAATCCCAGCACTTTGGGAACGCCGAGGTGGATGGATCACCTGAGGTCAGGAGTTCGAAACCAGCCTGGCCAACATGGTGAAACCCCATCTCTACTAAAAATATGAAAATTAGCCAGGCATGGTGGCTCAAACTTGTAATCCCAGCTATTCGGGAGGCTGAGGCACAAGAATAACTTGAAACTGGGAGGCAGAGGTTGCAGTGAGCCAGGATCGTCCCACTGCACTCCAACCTAAGCAACAGAGCGAGACTCCATCTAAAAACAAGAAAAAAAGTGAATGGATGGAAAAAGATGTACCATGCTAATACCAATCAAAAGAAAACAAGAGTCGCTATATTAGTTTCAGACAAAGCAGACATCACAGCAAGGAAAGTTTTCAGGGATAAAGAAGGGCACTACATAATGATAAAGAGGGCAATTATCCAAGAAGACATAACCGTCTTTAACATACTTTGCACATAACAACAGAGGCAAACCACATGAAGTAAAACTACCAGAACTGCAAGGAGAAGTGATTAATCCATTATTATAGTTGGAGACTTTAACACCAATCTATCAGAAATAGGTTAAGCGAGCAGAAAATCAGTGAGGACATTGTTGAATTCAACAACACCATCAATTCACTGGACACAAGGGCAATTATTGGCTACTTCATCCAGCAACAGCAGATTACACATTTTTCTCAAGTTCACATAAAACACCCAGCAAGATAGACAGATTCTGGGCCATAAAAAGTATCTCAACAAAATTTTAAAAACAGAAGTCAGATAATGCCTGTTTTCCGACAACAACAAAATTAAACTAGAAATTAATAACAGAAAGCTATCTGGAAAAATCCCAAAATACTTGGAAATTAACACATTTCTAAGTAAAACAGGGGTCAGCGAATTAAGACGAAATTTTAAAATATTTTGAACTAAATGAAAATGAAAACGCAACTTATCAAAATGTGTGAGATGCAGTAAAAGTAGTGCTTAAAGAGAAATAATTAGTATTGAATGCATATCTTAGAAAAGGAGAAAACTCTATAATTATTAAGCTGATATCTTAGGAAAGTAGAGTATTAATTAAACAGTAAAATTAAATCCAAAGTAAGCAGAAGAAAAAAATAATTATAATGAAAAACAAGAAATCAATAGAGAAAATCAATGAAACCACAAGCGAATGCTTTGAAAAGTTCAGTAAGGCTGGGCGTGGTGGCTCATGCCTATAATCCCAGCACTTTGGGAGGCTGAGATGGGCAGATCACTTGAAGTCAGGAGTTTGAGACTAGTCTGGCCAACATGGTGAAACCTCGTCTCTACTAAAAATACAAAAATTAGCTGGGGGTGGTGGTAGATGCCTGTAATATCAGCTACTCAGGAGGCGAGGCAGGAGAATCACTTGAACCCAGGAGGCAGAGGTTGCAGTGAGCCAAGATCACATCATTGCACTCCAGCCTGAGTGATAGAGTGAGACTCCATCTCAAAAAAAAAATAGAAGTTCAATAAAATTGATAAGTTTCTAGCCAAGTTAAGAAAAAAGAGAAAGAACACACATTATTAATGTCAAAAATGACATATTTCATATTTCATGGACATGAAAGGATAATAATGAAATGCTATGAACAACTAACCCTATGCCCATTAATTTGATAACCCACATGCAATGGACCAATTCCTTAAAAGACACAATCTGCCAAAACTCATACAAGAAGAAATAGATAATCTAAATAGGCTTATATTTTTTTTAAAATTGAATCAATACTTGGTAACTTTCCAAAACAGAAAGCACCAGGCTCAGATGGGTTTAGAGGTGAATTCAACAAAACATTTAAAGTGGAAATTACACTGATTTTCTATAATCTCTTTCAGAAGATAGAAGCAAAGGGAATACTTCCCAGTTCATTCTGAGGCCAGTATACCTTAATGCCAAAACTAGACAAAGACATTTATTTATGAGAAAACAACAGACCAATATCTCTCACGAACATAGATGCAAAAATCCTCAACAATGAGATGCTTGGTGGTCTGTGGTTCAGGAGCTTCCTCGGGATGTCGTGGACTGGCTGAGGGGCAAGGTGGAAGTCGATCAAGAGACTATCCAGCGGCTCCTTGAGGAGAATGAGCATCAGAACAAGGGCTGGGCGAACGAGTGCGTCCAGTGCCAGCATGTGTTACATAGAAATCTCATTTATTTGGCTACCATCGGAGATCCCAGCCCAACCAGTACTTCAAAAATAATGGAATCATCTTTCAAAAGCAATGGAATAATCTTCCAGTTGGCTGTTGTGAGGAGTAATTGAATGTAATCCATCTCTTATAAAATGGAGACAGGATCTTTACCAACTCAACTGCTTAAAACATGAATGACACTTCTGTGGCTCTTTTAAAAAATATGAAAATGTGGGCCAGGCGCGGTGGCTCACGCCTGTAATCCCAGCATTTTGGGAGGCCGAGGTGGGTGAATCTCCAGATCAGGAGATTGAGACCATCCTGGCCAACATGGTGAAACCCTGTCGCTACTAAAAATACAAAAAATTAGCCGGGCGCGGTGGCGGGCGCCTGTAATCCCAGCTACTCAGGAGGCTGAAGCAGGAGAATGGCCTGAACCCGGGAGGTGGAGCTTGCAGTGAGCTGAGATCATGCCACTGCACTCCAGCCTGGGTGACAGAGCGAGATCCATCTCAAAAAAAAAAAAAAAAAAAAATGAAAATGTGAAGAAAGCTACTAACTTCATTGTATTCTCAATGTAAATATTTTAAAAATAAGCAAATCCCTTAATAAGTTGAGACCAGATGTCATCTTTCCTGAACTTGGAGCATGTTTAGATAACTAAGACATCACTGGGATGTTCAAGCCTACTTTTTAGTTTCAACCTGAAGAGGAAACTGAGTAGGTGTTGGGCAGGAATTGGTGAGACTCCTGACTTGAGACCTTGCTAAATGGACATGTATCTGCATGCTCCTTCTTAACAGTTTGTAAATGTGGCCCCCTGACTGCTGTTTTCAGATAGCTTTGAAATAAAGCTTTATTTTCTACAAAAGAAAAAAATCCTCAACAATCCTCAACAAAATTTGGCAACTTGAATGCAAAATACATTTTAAAATTATACACTGCAAGCAAATGGAATTTATCCCAGGTATGCAAGACTGGTTCAACATTTGAAAATCAATGTAATCCATCACATCAACAGGCAAAAGAAGAAAAATCACGGCTGAATGCGGTGGCTCACTCCTGTAATCCCAGCACCTTGGGAGGCTGAGGCGAGCAGATCACAAGGTCAGGAGTTCAAGACCAGCCTGGCTAACATGGCAAAACCCGTCGCTACTAAAAATACAAAAATTAGCTGGGTGTGGTGGTGCACACCTGTAGTCCCAGCTACTCAGGAAGCTGAGGCAGGAGAATGGCGTGAACCTGGGAGGCGGACCTTGCAGTGAGCTGAGATCATGCCGCTGCACTCCAGCCTGGGCGACAGAACAAGACTCTGTCTCAAAAAAAAAAAAAAAAAAGAAGAGAGAGAAAGAGAGAAAGAGAGAAAGAGAGAAAAAGAAGAAAGAAAGAAGAAAAAGAAAAAGAAGAAAGAAAGAAAAAAGAAAGAAAGAAAGAAAAAAGAAAGAAAGGAGAAAAGATCAGCCAATATGCAGAAAAAGCACTTGACAAAATCTAACAGAAATTAATGAAGTTCTTTATCAACTTGATAAGTAACATCTATAAAAATACTACAGCTAACTTCATACTTAAAGGTATGAAACTAGAAGCTTTCCTGCTAAGATCAGGAACAAGGAATGGAAGTCTCCTCTGACTACTCCTTTTTCAATACCCTAGTGGAAGTCCTAGCTGATGCAAAAAGACAAGACTTAGGTACTAAAAAGTATACTGATTGAGAAGAAAGAAATAAAACTGTTTTTGTTCATGGATGACACAATTATCCATGTAGAAAATCCAATAGCATCGACCAAATAACTGGATCTAATATGTAATTTTACAAAGGTTGTGGGATACAATGTTAATATACAAAAGTCTGTTGTTTTTCTATATACCAGCAATAAACAAGTGAAATTTGTTTCGTTGTTGTTTGAGACAGACTTTTGCTCTGGTCTCCCAGGCTGGAGTACAATGGCGCAATCTCAGCTTACTGCAACCTCTGCCTCCTGGGTTCAAGCGATTCTCCTGCCTCAGCCTCCTGAGTAACTGGGATTAGAGGCGCCCGCCTCTATGGCCAGCTAATTTTTGTATTTTTAGTAGAGACAGGGTTTCATCATATTGGCCAGGTTGGTCTTGAACTCCTGACCTCAGGTGATCCACTCGCCTCAGCCTCCCAAAGTGTGGGGATTATAGGTGTAAGCCACCGTACCCAGCCTTTTTTTTTTGAAATTTAAAATTAAAACATTTATATAGTACCATCTACATTAGCACCCCCAGAAGTAAAATAATCAGGTACCAATCTAAGAAAACATATAAGTCTTATGTAAGGAAAACTACAAAACTCTCATGAAAGATACCAAAGAGAAACTAAATAAATGGAGAGATACTCCATATTTACCAACAGGAAGACTCAATATTGTCATGATGTCAGTTCTTTACAACTTGACTTAAAGAGTTAATGCAATCCCCCATCAAAATATCAGCAAGTTATTTTGTGAATATCAACAAACTGATTCTAATATTTATATAGCAAAGCAAAAGACATGCAACAGCCAACAAATTGAAGGAGAGAACAAAGTTAGGAGGACTGACTCTCTCAACTTCAAGACTTACTACAGAACTGTAGTAATCAAGAATGTAGTGTTAAAGTAGCCAGGGGTGATGGTGCATGTCTGTAGTCCTGCTTGCTACTCAGGAGGCAGAAGTGGGAGGATCACCTGAGAACAAGAGGTCAAGGCTGCAGTGATCATGCCACTGTACTCCAGCCTGAGAAACAGAGTGAGACCTTGTCTCTTAAAAAATTAATTAATTAATTAATTAAAATTAAAATAAAAAATATTAAATAAAATGAAAAAGTAAAGAGTGTGTGGTATTGGCAAAATGATAGACAAATAGATCAATGGAACAAAATAGATCCACATAAATACAGTCAATTGATCTTTGACAAAGGAGCAAAGGTGATACAATAGAACAAAGATAATCTTTTCAACAAATGCTGCTGGAATAACTAGACATCTACATCCAAAAAAAAAAATGATTCTAGACACAGACTTTATACTCTTCACAAAAATTAACTCAAAAAGGATCATAGACCTGAATGTAAAATGCAAAACTATGCAACTCCTAGACAGTAACATAGGAGAAAATCTGGATGACTGAAGGTTTTATGATGACTTTTTAGATACAACACCTAAGACATGATCCATGAAAATAAGAATTGATAAGCTGGACTTCATTAAAATTAAAATTTTCTGCTCTGAAAAAGACATGCCAAGAGAAGGAAAAGACAAGCCATACACTAGGAGGAAATATTTGCAAAATACTTACCTGATAAAGGACTGTTATTCAAAATACATAAAGAATTCTTAAAACTCAGCAATAAGAAAACAAACAGCCCAATTTAAAAATGGGCAAAAGACCTGAACAGATGCCTCACCAAAAAAGATACACAGATGGCAAATAAGCATATGAAAAGATGCTCCACATCACATGTCACCAGGGAAATGTAAATTAAAACAATAATGAGATACCACTGCACACCTATTAGAATGACCAAAGTTCAGAACACTGTCAACACCAAATGCTGGTGAGGATGTGGAGTGATAGGAACTCTCATTCATTGCTGGTGGGAATGCAAAATGGTACAGCCAGTATGAAAGGCAGTTTGGCAGTTTCTTATAAAACTAAGGTTTCTCTTACCATATGATGCAGCAATCACACCCCTTGGTATTTACCCAAAGGAGTTGAAAACTTATGTCCACACAAAAACCTGCACATAAATGTTTATAGCAGCTTTATTTTTAGCTGTCAAAACATGGAGGCAGTGAAGATGTCCTCAGTAGGTAAATAGATAAATACACTGTGGTACATCCAGAGAGCGAATAATATTCAGTGCTAACAAGAAAGGAGCTAGCTGGTCAGGTGCAGTGGCTCATGCCTGTAATTCCAACACTTTGGGAGGCCAGGGCAGGCAGATTACTTAAGGTCAGGAGTTTGTGACCAGCCTGGCCAACCAGCTTGGCCAACATGGTGAAACCCCGTCTCTACCGAAAATACAAAAATTACCCAGGCACAGTGGTGCGCACCTGTAATTGCAGCTACTCGGGAGGCTGAGGCACAAGAATCCCTTGAACCTGGGAGGCGGAGGTTTCAGTGAGCTGAGATCGCACCACTGCACTCCAGCCTGGGCGACAGAATAAGACTCCATTTCAAAAAGAAAAAAAAGAAAAAAGAAAGGAAAGGAGCTATCAAGCCATGAAAACATATGGAGGAAACATAAATGTATATGAAGTGAAGGCAATTTGAAAAGGTCACATGCTATGTGATTTCATCTATATGACATTCTTGAAAAGGCAAACTCTCGAGACAGTAAATAGATCAGTGGTTTCCAGGAGGCAGAAGGAAGGGATGGATGAACAGGCAGACCACAGAGGATTTTTAGGCCAATGCAATTATTCTGTGCTATAATGGTGGATCCATGTCATCATACATTTGTCCAAACCCACAGGGTGGGTAACACCAAGAGTAAGCCCTAATGTAATTGATAGACTTTGTGTCAATGTAGGTTGATCACGTGTGACAAATGTACCACTCTGGTTGATGCTGATAATGGGGGAAGCCATGCATGCCTGAGGGCAGTGGACATATAAGATATCTTTGTACCTTCCTCTCAGTTTTGCTGTGAATCTGAAACTGCTCTTTTAAAAAGTCTAAAAAGGAAAAGAAAAAACAGGCCAGACGTGGTGGCTCACCCCTGTTATCCCAGCACTTTGGGAGGCTGGGGTGGGAGGATCACTTGAGCCCAGGAGTTCAAGACCAGCCTGGGCAACATAGTAAGACCCTATCTCTATATTATTTTTTAAAATAAAAAATAAAATTCAAATTAAAAAATTTAAAAAAAATTTAAAAGCCCTCAACCCTTTTCTTACACTATACACTAAATTAACTTGATCATGGACCTATGTATAAATGCTAAAACTATCAAATTTCTAGAAAAATCTCTCTCTCTCTCTTTTTAGAGACAGGGTCACCCAGGCTGGAGTGCAGAGGTAAGATCATAGACTCAAACTCCTGGGCTCAAATGATGCTCCTGCTTCAGCCTCCCAAGTTGCTGGGACGACAGGTGCACAGAAAATATTCTTTAGAGTAGGCCAAGATTATTTAGATAGAACAAAAATCAACCTACAAAAGAAAGGAATTGATAAATTGTACTTTATCAAAATTAAGATCTTCTGTTCCTTCAAGGCCATTGAAAATAAAATGGCAGCCCACTGAGGAGGAAAAAATATTAATATTTGCAACACATATATCTGACAAATACCATGTTTCCAGAGTATATAAAGGACTCTCATACTCAATAATGAGAAGGAAAAAAAAAACCCTTTGCTTTTGTTTTTTTGAGAAAGGGTCTTGCTCTATTGCCCAGGCTGGAGTGCAGTGGCACAATCATACCTAACTGCAGCCTCAAACTCCCAGCCTCAAGCAGTCCTCCCACCTCAGCCTCACAAAGTGCTGGGATGAATGGTATAAGCCACTGTGTCTGGCCCCATCTAATTTAAACATGGGCAAAAGATTTCAACTGACATTTTACAAAAGAAAAAATAGGAATGGCCAATAAGTCCATGGAATGATGCTCAAGTATCATTAGTCATCAGAGAAAACATTAAAGCACAATGAAAACTGTACATACTCACCGCAATGGTTAAAACTAAAAAGACTGACCAAACCAAATGTTGGTCAGGATGTGAAGCAACAAAAACTCTCATAAATGGCTCGTAGGAATGTAAAATATGGAACAAGCAATTTGGAAAACAACTCAGCAGTTTCTGATAGAGTTAAGAATATGAGCCGGGCATGGTGGCTCACCCCTGCAATCCCAGCACTTTGGGAGGCCAAGGCAGGGGGATTACTTGAGGTCAGGAGTTCCAGATCCAACATGGTGAAACCCCCTCTGCTAAAAACACAAAAATTAGCCGGGGAAAAACACAAAAAATAGCCTGCACCTGTAGTCCCAGCTACTCGGGAGGCTGAGGCAGGAGAATCGCTTGAGCCTGGGAGGTGGAGGTTGGAGTGAGCTGAGATCACACTATTGCACTCCAGCCTCGGTGACAGAGCAAGAATCTGTTCAAAGAAAGAAAGAAAGAAAAAAGAAAGAAAGAAAAGAAAGAAAGAAAGAAAGAAAGAAAGAAGGAGAAGAAGAAGGAAGAAGAGGAAGAAGAAAGAGAAGAAGGAAGAGAAGGAAGGAAAGAAAGAAAGAAAGAAAAGAATAAGTTTATAATATCCAGCAATTCCACTCCTAGGCATTTACCCAAGAACAATAAAAACACATGTTCACAGATACTTTTACATGAATAGTCCTAGCAACTTCATGTATAATAGCCAATAACTGTAAACAACTCACATATCTCCTGACTGGTGAATAGATACACAAATTGTGGTATAGATAATGGAATGCTACCCAACAACACAGTGTAA
>NC_044559.1:127564558-127612632 GCF_007565055.1 Rhinopithecus roxellana | reverse complement strand
AATAAGTGGCAGATCAACTACTCTAGTGATTAGTATTACTAGTTGTACAAACTGTCTACTCTACATTGAACATGGTGCAAAACTCAATGGAATAGTCACTCGAGGAAAACAACTTGTTCCCCACAAGTCGGGCCTTTAAATTTAATCTCTAAGTGGGTTTAAGGTGCTTTCCCTTGGCTCATGGAAGTAAGGGAATGAAACACTCTTCAGAGTTTTTCGGGGTAATTTCGTCTAATTAGTTTACCTATGATTATCCATTCAATCTTACATTCACGGGGCAACATTTAGTTTTCAGTTTTAATAACACCAATATTGGTTTAGTTCTATGATTACGGATAAGTGATACAGTTCAGTATTGTTGCTTGTTCAGTCCAACTTTCTTCCCCAATGACTTGCTTACTTATACTCATGATAATCTAAGAGATGTGTGCAAACGGGCTCTACGTTTTCCTTTACACACCAGTAGGCCCCATGGACCCACGGCCAACCCGTACCAATGGGTACCAGCCCGCTTGAAGCCACTACATGCCGTTTCCACCATATGCTTCTTATTTATTATTCCTCCTTCACTCCCATTTTGTTGGTAATTTAACATTTTGGTCGCCCATGATGTGTAGACAGTATGCAGAGGAGAGTGAATAGAAGCTTGAAATTTCCAGTTATTGGTGCCATTGTGGAATAATCTAGTAGCCAGTGGTCCTCTGAGGGAACTCTGAAGCAGATTTTTCGATGTCTCGTCGCATAAATCTCACCATCACTCTGACAAATTCAACTGAGGTTCCAAAGTGTTGGAACTTATCTCTATTTTAACTTTTTGCCCTCCCACTAGATTACTATTCAGTTCACAGACTCTAGTATCATGCCGGGCACCAGTATGCTCAGCTTCCTTTTCTGACCTCTCTGAACATTAGGATATGTTCAAAGGCAGCCCAATGTGGGGCTTCTGTTTGCTTTCACACGATATGTGCCCAAGGCAATTCTCATTCTTCCACTACCCTGAAAACCCTGAAAAATTTGTGAATGCTGGAAAAAGTTTGAGGGAATAGGGACAAATATGCGGGTGCTTATCTTTTTCGCACCATCATGAGCAACTTCACCAAAAATCACCTTAGCTACGTATCCCGAATAGAATCATTCGGTGTTCATGAATTAGATCGTCTATATCGATAAGATACTGATAGACTATATGTCTGTGCGTCAGGAGAGCCAATCCATGTGTGGCCACAAACTAGGTTAAGGCCATGTAAGATGCTTCTGATTACAATACGCCAAGTAAAGCCCTCGTTTTCCTTAGATCGTCGGAAAGTGACGTGAAACAACCGAGGCTTCATACACTGTAAATCCTTCTTTATAGATAGTTGGGGTGGCGCTGATTGTTCATCTATAGGACACACTAATATCTGTAGGCCAAAGTACGTTCTAAATCTGTAACCATCGTTGAATATATTTCGTAATCTGTAACCTCTCTGTATCGTCGCCTCAAAAGGTGGATTCGTATTTTAGAAAGGTCATAAATTGTTTATAACGGTTAATATGCATCCCTGGGTATCATAGCATTTATTTCACTTCTCTTTAAAATCTCGGTATATTGTAGTTCATGCCGACAGTAGCTTAACTACAACTGCCATTGTATGTTGTTTTTCTATTAAGGTTGATGTTATCATCACGCGCACAAATAAATGAGACTCCTATGGGTCACAACTGAATTACTTCTATTGTTCATGATAGATTCATTCTTTTTATAACTTCTTTAGGCACAAAAGTTTCTTAGATTAGATTGGCTGTTTGGGGGCTAGATAAATCCATTGGCACAAAAGTATCTTAGATACTATGGCATTATACTTACCTCTAGATAGTTTAAGCTAGAAGTGGAGATGAAATATAAAGACTTAGCACTTAGTGGCATTTACTAACGAGCTGGAGAAAAGCAAGATGAGATGTCTCTGTAGCTATTATTCGGTGTATGTCATATATTACCGATTAGAACTCCAATAAACCGGGAAAGAACGAACATCACAGCAAAAGAACCCCGGGGGGATTCCCCCGGAGTGGGGGGAGAACCACCCGATACCACCCCACAAAGCGGATTGTGTCATTGGTGGTACCGCCCTGTTACTCTGTGCTCGCCCTTAAACTTCTCCCACTTCTATCTTTCTATCTTTGCTTACCTCTTTTCACGCATTTGCCGTGGCAAGTTCTGTTAGAGATAGGCTAAATAAAGACCATTGTCTTGAAGAAATAAAAGATTACTGTTGGAATTTGGGAAGCACTAATTCCCCCAGAACGCTTTATTATGTGCCGACACCATAAAATGAATATGGCACATATCTAATTTTGTTTTCCACAATAATGTTTTTTATGTTTCGTTTATTTTTTATGTTTTCGCAGATGTATAGGCCAGCATAGGCTAGTAGAACGGGCAAAAATGGCAAAGCTAACGTTTTTTACAAATGATTATATGGCTATGAATGCAAAGGATTAGGATTCTTGTTGCAAGTAGAGGGGTTTTGGCTCTTTAAATAACGGAATATCACACTCTAAGTGGAGTCCGGCCGGAGTACATACGTACGGTGTTTCAAACGTTATCCTTACAGGAAGGGTTCTATACTAATGTTAATTTTCCAGAAAAGACGTTGGTAGAAAAGTTAGGTCTCATATCATTCTTTTAGTCACACGAGATCAGACTAATAAAGCAAACTGCTGGTCTGCCAGTTAAAGACTGGGCAGGGGTCTAATATCCAAGAAACTCGGGTTTCTCTCACTGCATATGGAATTGTCATCTACAGCACAGAAGACTATTTAATTTCCTTGGACTTCATTTTAACTTGTGTCCAAAATGTTTAATATCGCACTGTATAGGATTCTTCCTCAACCAGATGGTATGAAATTAAAATCGCATTTGCAGGTAAAAGGCCTTTGGGCAATTTTAATAAAAGATTATAAAGTCCTCTGTGTTCGGTGGATTTATATGACTCCACCTAACATCCATTGGCTATCAGGCATTATCTTATGGTTTGTAGTATTTTAAAAATACCTAATGTGAAAAGGATAATTGTCATATTAGATACCGTGTCCAACAAAGGGAAGATTCCTTTTATACGATATAAAAAAAACACTCGAAATATTAGGGATGTTTTTAGAAATGAAATCTAAATTCTGGTCAGAAATTTGTAACGTAAGACTAGTTGGGGACTATGTCACTGGAAAGCTAATTATGTGATTGTTTTCATACATACAAAAATATAATCGTTTGGGGGGATCTTAACATTATGCTGAGCTTCGAGGCGATGTGTAAGAGGTCAAGACAACTTGCAAAATTTATAATGTATAAAGCTTCATAAAAGCAAGTGGAACTAATCGTGTTTTTGATAGACGCCACTAAACTTTATCATTCTCAGGCAGTCTTATAGAAGGTTATCATGACAAACTGATGACCAAACCAACTCTCTGGTCGGTGAAGATTCAATATATCTTGGGCAAGGAGGAAAGGGACTACTAGATCACAGACAACCTCATAAAGTATAGATCCATTTTGACGGTAACTCGAAATGTATTGAAATACTGATTTTGATGATTAATCTAGATCAGTCAACGACACCAAAAGCAAGTGCTTTTAAAAAAGTGTCAAAAAGCACCAGTCACCAATAAATCAATAACATTAGTAGCACTTCCTACTAGTTTTCAATGTCTATATTAACAAACAAGCTGTAATGGTGGAGGTTAATTTGATCCCAAGCCCCAAGTGGTGGCAAGGAATGGCCAAAACTCTCAAACCACCAAATGGATACTAGGTAAACATGTCGCTATGCGCTACTTAATATGAGGCTGGACTGAAAAATGATAGTACAGGGAAATGTTGCGTTGAGGTTTTTCATGCATAAACCTTTCCTCAAGCCAGGAGAAACATAAACAATCTCCAGAGTGTTCAGGCACATGATGTGCAACTTTCCTTTCCTACAATTGCTGTCTTCATGATGGGTTCGTCTACTATTTAAGTTACATAATTTAATAGGGCAGAGTTCGGTATCTAACTGGGAAAAAAATAACGTTTATATTTATAGAGAAATTTTTCATACAAAGATGATGAATTGTTTAGAGGAATCGTATAAATCATGTTCCATACATTCTTTATCTCCGTTGAAACTTTTGAATCTCCTTAGGATTAGTGGAGATGAACATCTGTGGTAACCCGACAAGACTGAAGCTATATGCTCAACCATCTCGGCAATGTTAGCTTGTCTGGCTAAAGAATCATCAGTAGCTGCCTATAAACAAACCTTCAGCTAAGGGGTGGGTCTAATTAGGTATAAGATACCTTTGTGGTCGCAATTATATTCTATTCAGACATTTAAATCGAAAGACATACTCCTATGTCTTCTTCTGCTTCTTTGATGGATATAAAACGATAACCAATATATCAGCTTTATGGAATGTCTATACATGCCGCTCCTTATTTTCTAATTTCATCTGAGTTTGACTATCCAGTTACGGGTGCCAGAAGAAGTAAGACTAGGACTAGGTTGGAAATGGTATGGCGTTTTACCTTACCAGCTGCTGGTTCATCAAGTATGCTCGTTAGCTTCAAGAATATTCTTGCTACTGATTCTCACCTGTTGTGTCGAGTTCAATTTCCTATTTTTGTTCTGTGGGGCGTTAGGCTTGGCGATTCATTAAAGGTATATGGACATGGTCAGTAAATTATAAATATGAAGATCATTAATGTAATTAACTGATCTTTTGAAGATATGTATTTTTTTCTAGGAGTTTGGTCCCGGTTGAATTGCAATGTAGGTTGATAGTAAGTGTCAACGTGAAAAGGGAATACTTTTCTGGCTGTTTCCAAGCCTATCAGGATGGTATTATTGTCTAAACATTAGCTCGCAATGAGTAGTCCAGGACTATGTTATAATTGTGCTGTTGTGTTGTTAGTGTATGTTGTGGTGAGGGGGTTTTTATTGTTATTTTTTTAAAAAAACAATTTTTCAGGATATTCCACTGGGGGATCTTGAGTCTTATAGAGTTCTGCTTAGGTAAAAAATTTTTAATTTTAAGAGGGTCAGTCTTTTTTTTTTTTTTTCTTTTTTTTTATTCTTGGAAGGCAGTAGCTCTCCGAGGAAACCATTATTATTTCCTGTCTAGGGAAATTCGTAGCACCATTTTTTTCTCTGCTTATTTTAACTGCATGAAAGATGTATACGCACTAGTGATATACTTGAAATCTAGTACTGTCCGTAATTTGTTTTATATTACCATCCATCCAAAGTTAACAAATAAACGTAGTGACTTATAAACAATACAAATATGTTCTCTTCTCTTAGATAGTTATGGAGATGCAGATGGTCGGCAACATATGAACGTAATAGGTGCCGAAAGAGTCAAAGATGTGGCTTCTAAGGAGGCATTCTAGAGGCTCAGGGAAAACACCATTTGCGCTTGACCTTTTCAGGCCTTCTAGAGGGGGACTGCTTAGCATTCCTATGGCTTCATAGCTTCTTCCAGGTCTAGTCAAATGTCAGCATCCTTATATTACAACATTCATCAGGTCTGAGATCTGAGGGCTCACATCTTCTGACTCCTTCTTTTCAGTTATTAGACAATCTCTGATGATTAGGGCTGGGCACACTCGATCGTTCCAGATAATCTCCCCCACCTTAAAGTCAGCTCAAATAACGCATGATTTTACCCATCTGTCGAAGCATAATTTCCCTCATCATATAGGATATAGGGCTATAATCAAACATATTTACAGAAGCATTATGGACATGGGTTCTTGTTGGGTGGGTAGGGGAATGAAAGCAGAGGTGATTATTTCCGTACTAGCGATATAGTTAGGTCAAGAAAATCAGTAGTAATATCAGGTCTTCAGAGACAACCCTCACACCTGAATCTTCTTGAATGCTCACATCCGTTACTTCACTGTCTTCATAACCTACTGGAATTTGGGTTGCATGCGTTCAGCCTTGCAGTGGGCAATTCCCTATTTGAGGGTTTAGGGGTTCTTCAGAGACAATAACATAATAATAATTTATTATTTTTTAATTTATTGTGACTACACCCCACAAGGTATTAGGATAAACAATAGTGAGTTCTTTATATCTGCTATGTTTTAAGTGCCTTACTTTGATATTATTGTTGCATTTTCAATAGTCTACTTGGCAAGTTCAAGGTGCTTCCAAAGGAACTATTGCAATGCAGGCTGCCTGCCTCTTAAGACCCCCTGAAGTGTTATGGCGACATATCGGTCACAATAGCAGAAACAATTAATACATTTGAAGTGTCGTTTTGTATTTGCTAACTTTGGGTTGGTGAACTACATGTCTTGAGTTTCCATTGTGTGTGGTGTTTTTAACTGATACTGAGCGCCAACTTTTAAATTATCCCGTTGAACACCACTTCCATATATGATTAGTTGGGGCTACAGCTTTCTGACCGTTGGATCCCAGATTAACGTAAACAACGACATCAAAGCCCGCCAATATTTGGTGGAGTTGAGATTCAATTTGGTTCTGTCTGAGATAAGTACTTAACTAATAATACACCCATAACATAGAACGAGGAAGGAGGGCATTTACACAATATACTATAGTTACCATAGGAAGTAAAAAGAAACCAGCCTCATTCAGGAACTGACATGCCCTTTTGTTCGGATGGTGGCGGTCTTGAGTCATGCATTTCGTGACAGGGCTGATGGATTTCACGAGGTCAGGATTTCGGTTTGGCCAATATAGTGAAACCCTGTCTCTACTAAAAATACAAAAAATTAGCCAGTATGGGGTGGGTGCCTGTGATGCCAGCTACTTGGGAGGACTGAGGCAGGAGAATTGCATGAACCCAGGAGACAAAGGTTTGCAGTGAGCCGAGATCGCTTGCCCATTGCACTCCAGCCCAGGCAACAGTGTGAACTCAATCTCAAAATAAATAAATAATAAATAAATAAATAAATAAATAAATAATAATGGGATCCTATGATATCCCTGACCCACCAAAAGAACTTTAGTTCTTATGGTTTTAGCCATTGTTAGTTCATCTAGTATTTACAATCAGAGTATTGTGAGAATTTTTCCAGGGCCTACAGAATAAGATCTACTATTTCTCTACAATTAAAAGTGTTTGTCTAAGCTTGCCTTATTTACATATAAAGTCATTCCCACACAACTCCCATATCACGCTTTTTTTTACTAGGGAACCTGAAGTGCCAATAAACCCTACAACGTTCACTCAAGCTCTTACCATTTGTCCTTGCTTTTATAGATGTTTTCTTTTGTAGGACATGTGATCATCTTAGATGTTCCTTTTTCCAAATCTTCAGTTTTATTAGGTGTTACCCTGCTACACATTCAGTCTTTACAGATGTTTCTTTTCCTCCCTGTGATCTTCCTGGGTCTTTCTTTTGCTGGCCATGCAGATTTCTCAGATGTTTCTTTTGTAGGCCTCATAATTTCCTAGGTGTTTCTTCTTCTGAGACTGTTCAAACTTTCCAGATGTCGCTTTCCCCAGACATGAATTTGTGTCAATGTTCCCTCACACCAAGGGTGCACCTCATGAGGTGGTTTTTCCACCAAGCTTTCAGCCATGTCGTGTTTCTTTCCGCCAAGGGTGCAGCCTCATCAGTTGTGTGTTCCTTGCAATGTTCCTTCTGCACAAACCGCAATCTGGTTTAAATTTTCTTCTGCTAAATATCATCCTCCTGACTCTTCACCTGGCAAACTTCTACTCATTCTATATGCTTTTCCTTACATATTACCAACTTTCCTTTCTCTCTCTCTTTTTTTTGTTTTTGATGAGTCTTGCTCTGTTACCCAGGCTAGAGTGCAGTGGTGCGATCTCAGCTACAATGCATTCAAGCAATTCTCTCCCACCTCAAGTGACCCTCCTACCTCAGCCTCCCAAGTAGCTGGGATTAAGGGCACAGGCCACATGACCCGGCTAATTTTTCTTATTGAGTAGAGATGGGGTTTCACCATGATAGTCAGGCTGGTCTCAAACTCTGAGTTCAAGCAAACCATCTGCCTTGCCTCCCAAAGTGCTAGGATTAATAGGAGTGAGCCACTGTGCCTGGACACTACCAAATTTTTAAAGCTTTAATTCTTCACCTTGGATTAAAATGTCTGACACATTGCTGAATATGGGTAATGACATGACATAATAAGTAATAATTATAAGTTCTCAAAGGGGTTCTGGCACAGAGGTAAGCACTAAATAAAGTAATAAATAATAAAAAAGATGACAACAGGAAAAATGCTTAGTACCTTAATAAAGAAGCAAATAAAAAATGACAATGATAATAACAAGGAAGATGCTTAGTACCTTAAAGATACCTGACATATTATTTGTTAATTGGACCAGTGGATAAATGAAAAAAAATAATTTTTAAAAGAAATTCTTTTAAAAAATACAGAAATTCAGTAGACACGCTCTACTGTATTATGAGCACTGTAAAGACCAAACATATGTGACCATCTTTGTCTCCTGCAGCTTGCCAAATCTAAATTATAGAGGTCTTTGATAAATATATAATAAATTAAAGATGTGCTCATACAGTTCATATTGCAAAATGCATTGTGTCCATTTAAGTATCACAGTAGCATTTTCATTATTGTGAAAAATTTTTGATTTTTTTAATAACTTTTTGAGTTTGAGTTAAGCATTTGAATATTTATAATGATAATATTTTGGCTATTAGAAACAGAGTATCTTCCTGTAACAAAATACTAATAACACACTAATTATCCAGCAGATAGAACACATACCTTGTTCTAATGAAGTAAATATATCTTATTTGGTTTCAACTTAGAGGGAATGAAGTTGATAATAGTGAGACCTTGTTGGTACAAGACTATGTAACATCCTGGGCGCTTCTCAATAAAGAATTGCTTTTCCAACTTCTGCACCCCGTAGGTATCGTTAAAGATATCTCCTATTGGTACTGATGTACCCTGGCTAAGTTTTGCAATTCTTGTTGACATTTGTTTGGTGCCAGAAAAGTATTATTAAATTCCAAATTCTAAAGATGTTACTTTTTTAAGTGAGCACAAGTCACTATGTCACACATTGATCCTCGAATAAGGGTTTTCACTCTAGAGCCCACTAATAGATTTTTCTTTTCCTTTGCCACTGCAAGATAGCAAGACAAATCTCTCCTCTGCCTTCTCCTTATCAGACACTCGTGAAGGCAATAAGAATGAAGACTTTTACGTATATAATTCAATCTTCCACTTAATAATAGGAATATATTTTTTCCTCCTTCTAGCAGTTTCTTTCCTCTAGCTCACTTTATTGTAAGAATACAGTATACAGTGCATATAAAACAGAAACTATGTGTTAATTGACTGTTTATGCTTTCAATAAGGCTCCAGGTCAAGAGTGAACTATTAGCAAAGTTTTGGTGGAGTCATAAGAAACATTTTTCATAGGAAGCAGATTTTCATCAGCTGCATGGGGGATCAGCACCCTAACTCTTATTTGCTCAAGATTCAACTGTAATTAATTATCATTTACTAATGCAAACCATTTATTGTAAAAATTAAATAGAGCCCAGAAGTTCAATACCAGCCTGAGGGCAACATAAGAAGACCCTGTCTCTATAGTAAATAAATAATAAATAAATAAATAAAAAACCGTGTTTCTTCAGAGGTTATTGTAGGAGTCATCAGGTTGGTGGGAAACTTTTAGATGACATTATAGGACATAGACAAAATCTTCTTGGAAGGCCGGAAGGTTTTTGTAAAATCTCAAGATAGGGTTATGGCTGAAAGCAGTCTAATCTTTACCTTGAGCAAATAGCTTAAAGTGGGTACAAAGGAAAGTAGAGTAGTTTATCTAAATAGCTTATTTACTCATGCTTTTTTGTTTGTTTGTTTGTTTGTTTTTGTTTTTTTGAGACGGAGTCTCACTCTGTGGTCCAGGCTGGAGTGCAGTGGCGCATCTCAGCTCACTGCAAGCTCCGCCTCCCGGGTCACGCCATTCTCCTGCCTCAGCTCTGAGTAGCTGGGACTACAGGCGCCCGCCACAGAGCCTGGCTCATTTTTTGTATTTTTAGTAAGACGGGGTTTCACCATATTAGCTCGGATGGTCTCGATCTCGACCTCGTGATCCGCCGCCTCGGCCTCCAGAGTGCTGGGATTACAGGCTTGAGCCACCGCGCCCGGCCACTCATGCGGCTTTAAGACTTCCCTTTGATCACCTAGGCAGGATGGCTCTCCCGGGGTGGGGCGACCAGATTAATTACCCACAGGTATGTTGACTCAAAGCCTTTGTCTTAAAACTTTGCCCACAGGCCAGCTTGCCAGGGTTTGTGGCTGCTGACTCTTTACAGCAACTTCCTTGGTGTCTGTAAAATTGGCTGAGAACCCTTGCTGCTCTTTCACTGAATATCGGTGTCTGGATATGCGTCTCATCTGTCACGCAGCCGGGGTCTGCAGGATAGACCCCCGCATTTTATAATTTCAAATGTTACAATTTTCTGTTATTAATTCCTACTTTTCGTTATTAGATGGTCGATTCTTTGTGGCTTGTAATTCAGGGCATGTAAACTAATTATAATTTGTAATAAAATTTGTTTATAATATTTAATTAATTAAATTGGATAACCTGATCATCCCCTATTACGAGCTCATCAATCACACAAAGGGTTATACATTTTATAACAAGTCTAAGTTGTTATGACAATTGAGGAATCATACAATATACAAAATTGTGTTACTTATACATACAAAAGTATTATATAGGATTTTAGGGACCATAATTAAATACTTTTTCAGATAACATTTTTTGAAATTATAAACTACCTACAACTAAATTCTTAACTAACTCTGAATAATAAACTAAAAAAATTAAATCAAAGCTATATATACACATATGTACACACCCACATATACATATATATATATAACACATGCTATTTACACATTGCTTTTTGAATTGCTTTTTCGTGATCAACACTTCCATAATCTTATGGTAGCACCACCAAGAGTAGCTTACTATCCGAAATCTTACCTGGATTGGTATTTTGAGGATTTTTAGATAATTTTCGTATATGTTTCAAAAGTTGTTGATGAATGCTACGTATAAAAATGTAATATAAAATTACTATTTTAACGCTGATATAAAAAACATTTACTAAATTTATTAAGTTCTTAGATATTTCACGACAATATCAGAGCTAACATCAGAATATTACTTATTCCATAGACTTTAGTTTGTAAGCTCTATGAACTTATTAGCTTCTAATGAAAGAAGAAATAAAGCAAGAATGAAATACTCATGAATTGAGGCTCTGTATATCAGTAAATTAACTAGAGTTAGCTTGGCTTAATAGAAAATGTCCCTAACTCAGAAAAGTCCTAGCGCAGTTACCAACAGGTATTTTTTCTTGAACAAGTTGCTTATCTTAGGCTCAATGTCTTCTAAAAACGAGGATTTTAGAGCCTTATTTCACTAGGTTATCACAAAGATTTAACAAGAAAACATTTTTAAATGCTCAAAGGAATAATGAAGCAATGAAATAATATTCTTGAACCTTATTGCTGAAGCTATTTTAAAATTCCCAATAAAACACATGTGTTGGCCTGGTGCAGTGGCTCATGCCTGTGATGCAATCACTTTGGGATGCTGAGACAGGAGGATTGCTTGAGCCTAGAAGTTCAAGACCAGCCTGGGCAACCCAGGGAGACTCTGTCTCTAACAAAAATAATTTTTTTTTTTTAAAAAAAGTGTTTATTCATAGGTTATATTTGTTCAAATGTTGCAGTTTTTCTGTTATTAATTCCTGCTTTTGCTTATTAGATGTTCTTTTCCTTGTGGCTTGTAATTCAAGGCATCTAAGCTATTTTATAATTTGTAATGAAATTTATTTATAAATATATTAATTCATTAAATTGGATAACCTGGTTATCCTCTATTACTGAGCTCATCAGTCACACCAAAGGCAGAAAACTAACAGATGTCAGCATCTGGCTTGGACTACTACTACTCTTTATCTACCTCCCTTAACCTGAATGAACAAATCTTTGTTAGAATGATGCTTAGTCACTATGTTCATTTCCAGCTGCTGTAGAAGACAAAACCCTACCTTTATTTTTTATAAGTTCCACAAAGAAGATGCAAGTTGGTATTTTCTCATTTCTGAGATGCCTACTAACAACATATTGCACAGAAGATCCTATGTGTTACCACACCTCATTTCATATATCACTTTACATAAATATTTTTTGTATGAAAATCACAATTGCAAAATGGGTGTCACCCATTTTGCTTTGACTCACACCATTTCCTTGGAGCCAGTTAGAAAGTAGTCAGATGTCCTTTTGGGGACTGCAAGAAATAGGCAACACTTCACAGATTTGTATGTCATCCTTGTGCAGGGACCATGCTGACCTTCTCGACATTGTTTCAATTTTAGCATATGTACCCCTGAAGTCAGCACAAATCCCTACTTTTATATGTGAAGACTATCAGTGATGGATGAGGCTTAGCTCTGTTAAATCTAAACAACTTACTTGAGATAGAGTGAAGTCTATTGAATGGCTTCATGGTAACGCAGAATTTGAAAATATTTTAAAAACTCAAGGTAGAGATGCAAGTAACAAGGAAGATTTTTACTTTTAGGAGAAAAGAATCACTTGAGGGGACAACCACAAGTTGGAACCCACTACAACTTTGGAAAGATGACATGGGATTTTACAGAATAAGATGAAACCTTCCACTACCTACTAAATGGTGCTACACAGGATATAAAGGGCCAGGGATATAAATCTGATAACAGGATAAAAATGGATCTCTAATTTCTTCCTGTAACATTATTTCAACCTGACTTACAGTTTTAAACTATCACAACTAATATTTGCTAGAGAAAATAGAAAGAAGTCACTCAAAGGATAACTTAACATGAAGGTCTAGGCCAAGTCCAGGTTAAGATGTGGGTTTCACATGAGGTTTTGAGTGGGAGGAGAAGGGTCAATTTGCTCACTATGTGTGTGGCTAAAGATAAAAGTTCTAGCTGCCAGAGCGGAGTGCTGGTACTTTGGAAACAATGGCTGAGAATATGTATGTGAATTTTAAAAAACTGTAATAACTTTGAAGTGTACATATGGATCACTATGAAAACTGAGGGATCTGTGCTAGTAAGGGCATCCTGGTCACAAAGGTCGATCATTGCCAGACTGCAGGCGCAATTTCAATGGCAACGATGCAGCAACAGAATCAATGAAAATAACAAAATGAAGAGAATGGCCATGTCCCCCCTAGTCCTTCTGACTTATACAAAATGACTATCTTCCTTGGACTTAAGGAACCCCTTAGATTCTTTTTAAAAATTCAAGTATTGAGATATGGAAGATAGCCCCCAGGGGACACTATCAGGTTTTCTGCCAAAGTGAACATTTCAAGACCCAAATAACTAATTAGAAAAATTAACATTGTGACACTGTATTTATCCCGGGCATAGGGATTATACTTCAAATCAAGCAGTCAACATTAGGATCCCTAGGGATAAAGTTGTTGAAAGTCCTAAAATAAAGAATCCTGGACCCAATACTCCTTCTAACTAGTCTGGCTTTTTGCCTAGTTTCTGGCTGATGAAGCGAACTAAGTCACTGTCATTCAAAAACTACCTGAAACAAACTATAAAATCTCACCTAGCTTTTAAATGTAAACACTTACAAATTAACTCCACAAGCAGCGGCATAATGTTCTGCAGTCATTCCATACGTATCTTCAGCAAAGATGTCAACATTTTGCTGAAGAAGCATGCCGACTATCTCTGATGATCCCTCACATATGGCAAGCATAAGGGCTGTGCTAAAATAACAAAGAGATAACTTATTATGAGCAGAACCAATTTAATATGTGCCTGTCAGTGTAGAATTAACCATTTACATGTACTAACAAACATAAGTATCTTGAGTGCTCAAGTGTTTATCCTTGCAAATCACCACCAAATCTAAAAGGAAGGGGCAAAAAGACTCATGTCCCATTGGGATATGGCATACTAGAATTGGCTAACATAAAGTCCTTTGAGGGGCAAGGAATTATGCTTTGTTCACTAATCTCAAAGAGGTAAATATTTAAGTGAAAAATTATCTATTTCTTCCTTAGTCTAATATAATATTTTGTACTTCAAAATCAGCTAGAAGTTAGACAAGTGAGAGCAATCTGAAGGCTTAAAACAATATTAGGAATAATGATATAGTAGCAGTCATAGTAAGTTTAGGTAATGATGCTGATAACAACGTATGAAATACTGAATTAAATGCTGTTGATATTTATAATGTTACTTCAATATAATCATTCTTAAAGGACATATTATTATTCTCCTTTTCATATAGAAAATCATACTTGGTATTAAGTAATGTTTGCAAAGTCACACCTATCAAGTGAAGAAGCTATAAATTAAACTCAGTCTTGTGTGAATCAAAAGCATCTTTTCTCTTTATCACTCACCTATGGCTTATCTTAATTAACTAAAATATTAATCCAATTAAAGATGTCTTTCTTCCCTCTACCCATTCAAATTAAAAATACCCTATGAATAAAAAAGGAAAAAATAATAATAAATTCACAGTATCTGGTGACAGCAATTAACAGTCACATAGGGATAACCTAAAATTAATATGCTTCAAGGAAAACAACTTTATTAAAGCAAATAGTCATCCTAAAGACAAAATGATTTTATACTCCTATTTCTATTTAATATTGCTTTTTTTTTCTTTGAGACAGAATCTCACTCTATTACCCAGGCTGGAGTGTGGTGGCATGATCTCAGCTCACTGCAACCTCTGCCTCTTGGGTCAAGCAATTTTCGTGCCTCAGCCCCCTGAGTAGCTGGGACTACAGGCATGTGCCACCATGCCCAGCTAATTTTTGTGTTTTTATTAGAGATAGGGTTTCACCATATTGGCTAAGCTGGTCTCAAACTCCTGGCCTCATGTGATCCAATCACCTTGGCCTCCCAAAGTGCTGGGATAACAGGCGACAGCTACCGTGCCCAGCAAATATTGCATTTTTTGAAAAGTGTATAAAAAAGAGAAGTTAGAAAAATACTATAAAACTGTTAATAATTCAATATTGAATTATAAAATAAACTGAAAAGATTCACACTTCTTGAAACTAATACAGAACCACTTTCATTCATAAAAGACGATGCAACCAAAAACATCAGATTCCACATAAGAATCAGTCGATATAATAAGAGAAGATAAGTGCTACTATATACTGTTCTTTATGTTGACCAGTCCAAATAATTGCTTTTCTTCTGATAATTTGTGTTGATATGTTTCACTATAATCTAATAATTTTAACTAAATATTGTTAATTTAATATTTCTGACTTGAGTGTTATTACTCTAGAACACTAGTCAACTGTGTTTTAATAAAAAAAAAAAAAAAAGAAGTACCATACCATTTAAACTCATTAACTGCATTTGCATTTGCATTTTTTGTCAGTAAGAATTCCACAATTCGCTCACTCCTTTTCATTATGGCCAGTAAAAGAGGTGTGAGGCTAGCCTGCAAAATATCAAAACAATTTATAAACATGAAATTACATATTTCTCAACTGAACTGAATACCTTGCATAATATCCTATTAACTTAAACACATAAAATAGAAAGTAAATCAATAGCAATCCCTTCTTTCTCCCTTTTCTGTGCTATCCCATGCACTGCACCTTCCCTTATAAACATTCAACCTCTGCGTCACCACATTAACTCTGGTTATCTCCAAAAATCATTATATTATAATGATTTTATGGTTTCCCATCTAAACCAAGAGCTTCTTGAGGGCAAGGGCTGTATCTTTTATCTCTATATCCTTAAACCCTAAGACATAGTAGTAAATAATTTGTTTTTGACTAAATGAGTAATCTAAATAATTACCTCTAGGGCAGTGTTTCTTAAACTATATTCCAGAGAATAATTACCTTACCAGAAGCACTGTACCCCAACAGATTCCACCATTATATATGTTCAAGAAATATTATAAAACTGTGAATTAAATGTCCATTATTCAATAAATGACTTGAACTTTGCCTAATACTTATTTGACAATGTATTTTTGTGGCAGAGATTAACATTTGACAAATTAGAATTTCAGGAATACAGTTTTGTAAGCTTCCCAAGAAAAATGGAGGTTTCCTCTAGGTGATAAAAACTCTCTTGATTCTCTTCTATCAATAATCCCAAGATCCCAGATGCCAATGTCAGGCACTCCTGCTCTAAATGAGTCACTAAGGAAGTGGCTCTAAATTAAAAGAGATTGGCTTCAAATGAACTTTGACTGCTTATTATTAAATGGTCCATGGGGTTTCTTCTGTTACAAGACAATAAGATTTTGTCTCAGCTATTAGAAAATCAGTATAAACGTTTATTCTCAATTATAATGACAATCCTAGGATCCTAATGCATATCTATTTCTGAAAATGCAATAATCCATTTGTATTCTGGTTTCTTTGTAATTGCTACTTAATTTTTGGCAAAACATCAAAAACATGAATAAAATGGCTTATTAATGAAAGTTCTAACTCATCTTTGTGGATTAGCATAATAGAAGCCCCTAAATCACTTGAATTTTAAGGGACAATTCTGAGAAGAAGGATATAATATTTTCTGCAATGTGCATAACTTATTCAAATACAACCATGATTAATCTATAAAGGCTTAAAAGCATTCTAATAAAAGATTATTATTTATGGTTTATATACAGAAAAATCATTGTTTAAAAAAATCTTCTAAATTCTAGAAGTCAACCCCAATATTAATGAATTAATGTAAAATATAAACTATATATTATAAACACCAATAAACTGCCTTGAATACCTTGAAATCTTTACCAACATATACTATGAGAGAGGAATTGATCACTGAAATATTTACAAAGGCAAAAGAGGTAAGTTGAGTAAGTGATGTAACTAGGTGGGCACAGTAGCAAACTGGAAACATATGCTTTGTGTAAAGCTAAAACGTCTTCTTAGCATGCCAAACAGTCATATGGGCTCAAGAGACACCAGATTCGATCCTTTAAGAAGAAATCTAGATTTCTGCATGTCTCCTAAATTTTACATGTTGACTCAATTTATGAAGGCAAATTTTGCTTTCCTGTAGTTTTACAATAATTGGAAAGAAAAAAAACTTGGGTGGGAAAGAATATTTGAAAAAGTTTTACCTTTAAGAAACTCAAATATTTATCATAAATGCACAGAAAAGCCATAGTCTCTAATAGTTCTTGTAAAAATATTAATATTTAAAGTAAAATCTTAGGTAATTAAGTTCTTTCAACTTATTTTCATTCAAGGAATGTTTGAGCTTCCAAATATAACAGTTTTACATATGTTAACGTTAAAACAAATGGATTTCAAATATTTTGAAAATAACATTGGTTAACGTCTACCTTGTTTTGCACTTCGACGACTGCATCATGGGACAGCAGTTTTGCCACCATTGATAAATTCTCACTATAAACAGCATAATGGAGAGGTGTGTTGCCATACATATCTACAGCATTTACATCAGCACCAGAATCTATCAGAATATTTGCACAAGCCTCCCTCTGGCATTGTAGAGCCTGTCGGTATTAAAGCAAGAAGTAAATTATAAATTATAGGAAATCAAAATAAGTATTCCACAGGTTTCACAGACTAGTTGCATTTCAACTGAATTCATTTTTATTCTGTGTATTTGAACTAAATCCATCTTCTACTGAAAAAAATTGACTATACCTTCATCAGAGGTGTCCTGCTTTCGCCATCAAGGACATCAAGTTGGCACTTTCTGTCTACCAGAAATGTTACTACTTCTGCATGACCGTTGACACAGGCCCAGTGTAGAGCAGTCCTATGAGAGTGAGAGGACTTGTTGGCAAAGTTTAGTCCACTGTCTCAAAACATACAATGATTTATGTAATTGTAAACATTAAATACCAGGCTCTTTCTCTGCCTTCAAAACAAATATTTAATATTCTCCTGAAGAAAGTACAATGTTCATTCACTCTTTTTGCTCACTACGTTAACGAAAGAGTGGCCTGTTTGAATACAAAGAACTTGACCTTTGGATTCAGTTCAACTTGAGCTTGAATATTACTTTAAGATCTTTCACTTTCTAGCTGTCACTTAAACTTTCTGCACCTCGATTTTCTCATCAATCAAATGAAGATGAATACAGTAGTTATCTCAGGACATCACTGTGACGCCTCAATGAGAATCTATGCAAAGTATTTGGGAGAGTTCCTAGTACGTGTAACAGCTCAGTAATTGTTAGATATTATAATTATTACTACTACTTAACAAAGAAAACATTTTAAGTAAAATGGTGCAATTATGCCTACTTTGTGGTGTGTTTTAAAAGTTAGAGGTAACACAGTATTTTAAAGATTCTAAGATGCTCAATTTCTTGTATTTTAACATCTCTGAGATGGAAATGCCATTTATAATTCATTATTTATTACAACTATATTTGGCAGAAATTTAAACAATCTTTTATTGGTGCATAAAATAAGGAGGCATCACACAATTCACAGTGCCTTCCAAGAAGTGGAATATGCTATATACATACATATGTATGGCAGTCCTACTCACAGGATTGACACTGGAAGAAATTATACCTTTTAAGAGTACTACACAAAAGGAGAGTTGAAATCAAAACAACAAATTGTTAAAACAAGCTATTTCTTTAATATTTTAAAAACTTCAAGCCAAAGAAAACTTTGGATTCAAATAAATAGGTATGTCTCATTTTATTCCATATTTAGATTTACAGAATGTATGGAAATTCATATTTAGATTTATAGAATGCATGTAAATTAGATGTTTTTGACGATTAATATTACTATTTAGAGCTGTTGTAAATTTCCAATATCATGGTTGGTAGTTATCTTTTACTAGTTTCTCACTTCAGAAGTGTTTTTGTTTGAAAGATGAGAGGAAACGCTTAAATTGAGATTCAGCTCTAATACTCCAATTTTAAATCCCTCACTTTGCTCAGGCTGAGCAGGTAAATGTGAAATTTTTAAGGATGAAAAGGTCTTGAGAGTTAATAGAATGTGTCTTCTACATAATAGGCATTCAGCTTATATGTGATGAATGGATTAAAAGAATAGATAAATAAGTTAGGAAGTTCAATGTCTTAAAAAATTGCTATAAATAAAGCACTTATATTTGCATTTTATTTTTCTAATAAAACTACACTAAAATGATTAATCTATAGTTATTGACATATAAGTAATAAATCTATGTATAATAAAAATATGTGTTTAATAAAATGTACGTGTAAATCAATAAGCACAGATAAAAAGATTCTCTTCTGAAGATGCTAAAAGTTCACAGAATATACTAATGCACAGAAAAAAATATATAAAGTGAGAAATTATCTTTATCTGTGCAAAATACATATTGCTGCTCTTCCCAAAAATTATTTCATTAATAATAAACTTTTACTAATAGCATTGTACATGCTCAATGCAGAAATCAAAAATAATAAAAAGGAAAAGCATTTTATATTAAAACAAATGTCCTCAAATAACAAATTTTATCATATTTTGGACATAATTTCCGATAACACAAGACCATAGTCTGTATGTATAATCAAACTGAATTTTACCCTCACTTGGTACACCAAAATCCATTTTCAAATGTCAACATACTTCTGTATATGTTTCTGCCTTGAGTGGTCACATATTATCCCATGCTGTAAACTCACTGAAATGTATTTATAAAAACCATTAAATGGATTCTTTTTAATACATTGATATTTTAAGCAGTGCTCAGAAAAGGAATTGTGAGTATGTTTCATTATTTTCTAAAAATATTTTAGTATAATAGAATTGATCACTAATGGGCATATACAATTTTTAAATATGGTACTTACCATCAAATTGTCTATTTGAAAAGTCATCCGAAACTTACACTTTAAAGAGTACTATGAATGTCACTGCTTTTTATCCTCACAAACATTGTAGGTAGAAAACAGTATTTGATTCCTCTTTTAACTTAAATGTCTTCTCTAACCAGGAACACTAAATATTGTTTCCTATGTGCATAGGTCACTCGCAGATCTTAAAAAAGGACTTTGCCCAGTTTTAAATTAGAGGCCCAGTACTTTTTTTAGATCTGCAATTTAGATAACTAATTTAAATTGCCCAATTTTAAATTAGAGTATTTTCTGTTGATTTGAGTGAATTCTCTATAAAACAATGATTTTTAAATCTAATATGTATACACACATACACATACATAAGTAGTAAATATTTACAAGTATGCTGCCTTTTATTTTTTCACATATGCAGGGTAATTTAATTTTTGTTTTACTAAATTACCCTTCAGAATGCTTGCTTCTGAGCTTCTTAGAAAGGTTTTGTCAACATAAAAATGTATCTGTGTAAATAGGCATTTATGTTTTTCTGGTTTTTTTTTTATCATTTTGTATATTAAAAACTTTTAATCTATATTCCATCAGGAACTTATTTTGTGCCATAAAAATCTAGTTTTCTCCAAAAAGCAGGCATTTCACTTATGAAACTAATTCTTTTCCTACTAGTATAAAGTGTGACCATTATCAAGTTCTAAATTCTTACATATATTTGGGTGTTTCTGGATTTTCTATTCTGTTGTATTCAATTACCTGTCTTTTCAGCTGTTAGCAAACAATTTGTGATTTTTTGTTTGTTTATTTGTTTTTTTAGACAGAGCCTCACTCTGTCGCCTAGGCTGGATTGCAATGGCAGGATCTCGGCTCACTGCAACCTCCACCTATCAGGTTCAAGTGATTCTCCCGCCTCAGCCTCCCGAGTAGCTGGAATTACAGGCAGCCGACATCAGGCCCGGCTAAGTTTTGTACTTTTGTAGAGACGGTGTTTCACCATATTGGCCAGACTGGTCTTGAACTCCTGACCTCAGATGATCCACCTGCCTCAGCCACCCAAAGTGCTGGAATTACAGGCGTGAGCCACTGCTCCCGCCCCATCTTGTGCAAATTAATAGCACATTTTGATGTCTAGAAGGGCAGGACTTTTCTATTCCGTTACAAAATATTTAAAATGTCATCACAATAGTAAAAGCCTGTGTAATTTTAAAAATGTTAAAACGTTGATAACTTTATTTGGTTTATGTAAAACTGATAAAGAAGTTGCATCTTGAGAAAAATGAGTCTTCTTAAATTCAAGAACATAAACCATCTTCCCACCTCCAAGTTTCCTTCTAGGGTCCCTCAGCAAAGAACATATTTACATAGACATTCATTGATATCAAAATGGACATTGGACTTTATCCAAAGAATTTTTAGCCAAGAAATTCATATATTATAGGAATTATTTCATTATGCACCATTTCATAGTGTATCTAACATTATCTTTTAAAACCTGTACATTAAAAGTAAAACCCTGTATGTACTTAATTTTGTGAGTTAAATCACTCTAAAATTTTCTACACAGTGCTCTGTGAGAGGAAGTGGGAGTGAAGAAGAAAGCAACTAAAGTTTGGAGTTGATTTTAAGGTGGCCTGGGCCCTCTGCCCTGCAGGGCGCCCCCATCCCAGGCCTGGGGGGCCTGCCCAGGATGGCCGCCCCACAGCCCGCCACTCCCCCACCCGCCATTCCTCCACCTGCTCCCCTCACCCCAGGCCCCCCAGCCCCTCATTCTGAAGGGGCGATCCTCCCACAGCCACCACCTCCTCCTACAGCCCCGGCTCAGGCAGGGCCTGGTACCTCTTCTTTGCATCTCTTTTGTTCAGGTCGATGCTTTTTTTCTTTACTGTCATACTCTCCAGCTTCCGGACTTGGCCCAGGGAGGCAGCTTTATGGATCTTCCCGAGATCCCCGAAGTGGATGATGTACCAGTCGTTCTTGGTGTAGACCCGCTCGCTGAAGGCGCTCGGGAGCTTCGGGCCCGGCACGCCCTTGCCAGCGGCAGCTAAGAGCCTCTTCATGGCTGCAGCCCCCTGCTGGAGAGAACCCACGCCTCCCACTCGCCCTTCCCCAGCCCCTACCGCTCGCCCTCGCTTCCTGCTGGCCCTTCCCCAGCACCCACCCAGCTCCCACTCGCCCTTCTTTAGTTCCCGCACCCGCCCCGACACCAGTAAAAATTTCTGTTTCGCCAAGCTCTTGAACACTTCGTCCTCTCTCGGGAGAAATTCTGAGCAGAGCCGTTAGGCAGCAGCTCATGCGCAACTCAACAGGCTGAGGAGACACGCGCCCTGGCCGCGCTCCACCGGGCACCGCGTGCAGGTGGCACCTGCCGCTGAGGCGCTGCCGGGCTGGCGGGCCCCCTTGGAGCGGAACGTGGGGGGCGCCCTGCAACACGGCCTGCTTGACATAGCCGCCCCTGGCCTCTCCTCGACCCGCGTTCCAGGAGCTGGACCCTGGTGCTGGGCACCATGCAGCCTCCAGGGTGGCGCTGAGCGTCGATTCCCGCCTTCCTGCAACTGGGGACCCACCCCCTGACTTAGGCGCCCTGGAGGCTTCTGGCCCAAGTATCTGCCCTGCTGGTGGCGCTGACAGGGTCCGGGTTGGAGCCCCTGCTGCCGCGTGCCATGTTCAGGTGGGAGCTGCACCTGAGTCCCCAGTGGAGGCTGCAGGGCTGGGCCCAGACCGCTGAGGGTCGCCGAGTGCACCCCCTTCCGCCCTGGGCTCTGATCTTCCTTGGCCGGCGCTGGCAGCGCAAGCTCGCGACCTCTGGGCCCTGTATAGCTGACCGGATGAGGCTTTGCGGCAGGTTCCCGCCCTCCCACAGCTGAGGTCCCACCTGACTTAGGTGCAGTGGCGGTGTCCGACCCTGGAGTTCGTCGCTGCTGGTGGCACGGACAGGTTCTGGGTTGCCACCGCTGCTGTCACGTTCAAACGCCAGCTGCAGCTCAGCCTAGGGCTGATCCTGATCTAGTGATCTGCCTGCCTGGGCCTCCCAAAGTGCTGGGCCTACAGGCATAAGCCACTGTGCCAGGCTGTAATTTTTATTTCTTGAGACGGAGTCTGGCTCTTGTTGCCTAGGCTACAGTGCAATGGTGCGATCTCGGCTCACTGCAACAACCTCTGCCTCCCAGGTTCAAGCGATTCTCCTGCCTCAGCCTCCTGAATAGCAGAGAATACAGGCATGTGCCACCATGCCGGCTAATTTTGTGTTTTTATTTTTTAGTAGAGACGGGGTTTCTCCATGTTGCTCAGGCTGGTCTCAGGAACTCCCGACCTCAGGTGATTCGCCTGCCTCAGCCTCTGAAAATGCTGGGATTACAGGCTTGAGCGACTGCGCCTGGCCGGTTACTTTGTAATTTAAGCAACATCAATGCCGGCCGGGCGCGGGGTCTCTGGCCTGTAAACCCAGCACTTTGGGAGGCCGAGCCCAGTGGATCACTTGAGGTCTAGTTCGAGACCTGTCTGGCCAACATGAAGTGAAGGCCGGTCTCTACTAAACACACAAAAATTAGCTTGTTGCTTGGTGCGGTGGCTCAAGCCTGTAATCTCAGCACTTTGGGAGGTCAAAGCGGGCAGATGGCCTGAGGTCAGGAGTTGGAGACCTGCCTGGTCAACATGGCAAAACCCTGTCTCTACTAAAAATAGCCGGGCATGCTGGTGTGTGCCTGTAATCCCAGCTACTAGGGAGGCTGAGGCAGGGATAATCACTTGAATCTGGGAGACAAAGGTTGCAGTGAACCGAGATCAAGCCATTGCACTCCAGACTGGGTGACAGAGCGAGATTCTGTCTCAAAAACAAAGTCCAACTAAAAATAACAAATAAATAAAAAATAAAAAGTCTAACAAGTTGTAGAGACTACATTTCATTAACTTACACTGTTTCCTTTGTTAGTTTACAATAAATAAAATTTAATTGTTATTTATTCCAGTATAGGCTAGAAAGGTATAATGGGCTCTTTTTTCCATTGAAGATGAAAAATAGGAATGATTATCCTTGGCTGTTCAGAGGTCCTTGAAGGTCCTTGAATCTTCACAAAGGAACTCACAATTTCTGTTCTTCTGACTTTTATCCCTAGTGAAACTGATTCTTAACAATTAAACAAATTTTTTTGTTTGTTTGTTTTAGAGACAGAATTTCACTCTGTTGCCCAGGCTGGAGCGCAGTGGTGTAATCTTGCAGTCTCTGCTCACTGCAGCCTCCGCCTTCCAGGCTCAAGTGATCGTGCCTCAGCTTCCCCAGTAGCTGGGACTACAGGCAAGTGCCACCACACCCAGCTAGTTTTTTGTATTTTTTGTTGAGTCTGGGTTTCACCATTTTGTCGAGGATGGTCTTGAACTCCTGACCTCAAGTGATCTGCCCACCAGGGCCTCCCAATATGCTGGGATTACAGGCACGAGCCACTGCGCCCAACCCAAATAAGTTACTTTTTTTTTTTTTTTTTTCTTAAGATGGGGTCTCGCCCTGTTGCCCAGGCTGGAGTGCAGTGGCACAATCTTGGCTCACTGCAGCCTCCACCTCCCAGGTTCAAGCCATTCTCCTGCCTCAGCCTTCTGAGTAGCTAGTACTACAGGTGCGTGGCACCATGACTGGCTAATTTTTGTATTTTTAATAGAGATGCGGTTTAGCCATGTTGGCCAGGCCGGTCTCGAACTCCTGACCTCAGGTGATCCGCCCACCTCGGCCTCCCAAAGTGCTGGGATTACAGGCGAGAGCCACCATGCCTAGCCAAGATTTTTATGTATTTTTTTAATGTAGGAAAAGATTTGTGGGAAAAAAATTATTACATGCTGCAAGCTTAGGTGAGAAATGACTATCAAAAGTAGTAAATTTTGTATTACAAATCAACTCTCACGTATCAATTTTGATATTTAAATTCAAAGGTAGGAAAATGTTAATTAGGTGAATATATTCATGATTGAGACTACAATCTACTTAATGTTCCTTTTATCATCTACTCAAACCTAGGAGTAAATTTCACTTCATTAGCCTCATAGCAATCATCTGTAATCACCTGATTACAAATGTACTCAAGCTGCAGGCTTTCACTGTGACTCTGTATTTTATATCCTTCATCATCAAAACATGTTTTTAAAAATGGGAGAACACATGGCTTTGTTTCCATGTGTTATCATTACTGCATAGATAATACATTCCTGGCAATCATCAGATCCATCTTTATAATGCTTGGCTTATCTTAGGATATCATGTTATCTAGCATAACAAATTTAGCCTAATGCTTAGAAAATTAAATCCAACTCTTTTTTTCTTTTGTTGTTTTGCTCTTTCACCCAGGCTGGAGGGAAGTGGCACAATCTTGGCTCACAGCAACCTCTGCCCCCAGGGTTCAAGCGATTCTCCTGCCTCAGCCTCCTGAGTAGCTGGGATTATAGGCGCCCGCCACCACACCCAGCTAGTCTTTGTATTTTTAGTAGAGACGGGGTTTCACCATGTTGGCCAGGCTGCTTTCCAACTCCTGTCCTTAGGTGACCCACTCGCCTCAGCCTCCCAAAGTGCTAGGATTACAGGCATTAGCCACCCCACCTGGCCAGATCCAACTCTTACTAAATACTTTTCTAGGATATGAGATGAGAAAGTCAAATGTGTAAATCCAAAAACAAGCAGGCAATGAGTAGGGATATTGGTATGATTAGGACTCATTGGTATCTGAGTCTGAGGCAAAGTTCCAGAAGGCCTACAAAAGAAAACAGAAGCCTTTCATATTTCTTTTATAGCTCAGATAGTTTTGTATTACTGTGTCACATACATCAGTTAGAGATTATATGATAAAAAAGATAAGCCGGGCCATCTCAAAAAAAGAAAAAAGAAAAAATCCTAAAAATACCACATTAGTGTGGTAGTCTTTTTTTTTTTTTTTTTTTTTTTTTTTGAGATGGAGTTTTGCTCTGTCACCCAGGATGGAGTGTAGTGGCGCAATCTTCTGCAACCTCCACCACCCAGTTTCAAGCAATTCTTCTGCCTCAGCCTCCTGAGTAGTTGGCATTACAGGTGCACCACCACACCCAGCTAATTTTTGTATTTTTAGTAGAGATGAGGTTTCGCCATGTTGGCCAGGCTGGTCTCAAACTCCTGACCGGAGGTGATCCTCCCGCCTCAGCCTCCCAAAGTGCTGGGATTACAGATGTGAGCCACTGAGCCTGGCATTGGTAGTCTTATTTCACATTAATTCATATCAACTTCATAATAATTCTCTTTTAAGTATTAAAGAAATCTGTATTTCTTTGCCTATAATGTTCTTTTTTGTTTTGAGACAGGATCTGACTCTGTCACCCAGGCTGGAGTGCAGTGGAGCGATCTGGGATCACTACAACCTCTGCCTCCTGGGCTCAAGCAATCCTCCTGCCTCATCCCCCAAGTAGCTAGGAGTGCAGGCGTGAGCCACCATGCCCTGTTAATTTTTGTATTTTTCTGCAGAGATGGGGTTTCACTATGTTGCCCGGGCTGGTCTCAAACTCCTGAGCTCAAGTAATCCATTGGCCTTGGCCACCCTAAGTGTTATGATTACAGGCGTGAGCCACTGCACCCAGCCTGCCTATAGTTTTCATCCATTGCATTTAAACTTTCTTAATTCTACTTCCTGGCTGGTGTACATTCCTAGTCCTGTCATTAATTTTTCTTTTTTTCAACGATCATTTTCAACAATTAAAGGGCTCAGCAAACATATACTTTTTTGGGCTGGGCGCAGTGGCTCACGCCTGTAATCCCAGCACTTTGGGAGGCCGAGGTGGGTGGATTACTTGAGGTCAGGAGTACGAGACCAGCCTGGCCAACACGGTGAAACCCCGTCTCTACTAAAAATACAAAAATTAGCTGGGCGAGGTGGCAGGCACCTGTAATGCCAGCTACTCAGGAGGCTGAGGTAGGAGAATCACTTGAACCTGGGAGGCGTAGGTTGCAGTGAGCTGAGATTGTGCCACTGCACTCCAGCCTGGGCAACAAAGGGAGACTCCATCTCAAAAAAACAACAAAGGTCAGGCGTGGTGGCTCATTCCTGTAATCCCAGCACTTTGGGAGGCTGAGGCAGGTGGATCACCTGAGGTCAGGAGTTTGAGACCAGTCTGACCAATATGATGAAACCCCATCTCTACTAAAAATACAAAAATTAGCTGGGCATGGTGGCATGCACCTGTAATCCCAGCTATTTGGGAGGCTGAGGTAGGAGAATCACTTGAACCTGGGAGGCGGTGGTTGCAGTGAGCCAAGATCGCACCACTGCACTCCAGCCTGGGCAACAAGAGTGAAACTCCGTCTCAAAACAAAAAACAAAAAAAAACCCACCATATCCTTTTTTGTCATCCTTCCTGTAATCTCACAAAGTAAGGGGTATACATAGACGAAGGGTTGGAACTTCAACTAATAATTCCTGAATGCCTACACTGTGCTATTTTTTTGTTTATTTTGTGCTTATTTTTATTGTTACTTAATCTTCATAAAATCCCTGAACAGGAGGCATTATCACTTGAGTAATTTGGAGTTTAGAGGAAAATAAAGTAACTTGTTCAAAATCACATATCTGGCTTTGAGTAATAGTGCTTATTGAAACATCTGCTTTGGGCCTGCTATGATGGCTCATATCTGTAATCCCACCACTTTGGGAGGCCAAAGAGGGAGGATCGTTTGAGCTCAGGAGTTTGAGACCAACCTGAGCAACACAGTGAGACCTCGTCTCTATTTAAAAAGATTTTTTTTAATTAAAGAAAAGTGTTCATGATATCATTTTTTTCTACCTTTTCTACACTAAAAAAGATTGTAAAAGTAAGCAGCCTGACAAATAGAATTAGAATAATATTGGTGCAAGGAAAGAGCAGAAAAAAAGAAAGTGTAATTGGTTGAATTTAGCTTAGCAATAACTTTCTCAGCTCTTAGTTTATGTATATTTAGAACCAATCTTGTAGCACATGCTCCAAATCAACTACATATGAACTGGCAAATAGGTACTTTAAAATCTTTTTTTTTTTTTTTTTTTGTCTGAGACGGACTCTTGCTCTGTCGCCTGGGCTGGGGTGCAGTGGCACAATCTCGGCTCACTGCAAAGTCTGCCTCCTGGGTTCAAGGGATTCTCGTGCCTCAGCCTCCTGAGTGGCTGGGACTACAGGCATGCACCACCATGCCCAGCTAATTGTTGTATTTTTAGTAGTGACGGGGTTTCACCATGTTGGCCAGGCTGATTTTGAACTCCTGACCTCAAGTGATCTGCCTACCTTGGCCTCTCAAAGTGTTGGGATTAAAGCCATGAGCCACCTCGCCCAGCATAAAATCTTAATTAAGAAAGACGTGAACGTGTTTTCACAGTATAAGGATCCCAAGCTGCTCCTTTTGGATCTGGCCGGGCACGGTGGCTCACCCCTGTAATCCCAGAACTTTGGGAGGCCGAGGCGGGCAGATCACCTGAGGTAGGGAGTTCGAGACCAGCCTGACCAAATTGGAGAAACCCTGTCTCTACTAAAAATACAAAATTAGCCGGGCGGGGTGGCACATGCCTGTAATCCCAGCTACTTGGGAGGCTGAGGCAGAAGAATTGCTTGAATCCGGGAGGCGGAGGTTACGGTGAGTGGAGATCGCACCATTGCACTCCAGCCTGGACAACAAGAGCAAAATTCCGTCTCAAAAAAAAAAAAAAAATTGCCACAAAAATAAAGTATCAAGACCATATTTTCAGGGATCATTTCTACAGTTCATTCATTACTAGAGAAGTTTCTCTGAACATGCAGGGCACCGGAAACCATGAGGAAGAGGCACAGCATTCTCTTCTGAGCCTGAAGCCAGCTTTTCTTGCTTCACTGCACCTGCCATTTGCCATTCATGATCATTCTCTTCCTGCAGGAGAGTAAGAGAGAAAGAATGCAGTCTGAGTGATTCCTGTCTAAAAAGTAATAAAATAAAATAAAAGTATGGTCCTAATTCTTATGTTTTGTTTATTTGTTTTTTTTTTTTCTTTTTGAGACAGAGTCTGTCTCTTGTTTCCCAGGCTGGCGTGCAATGACACAATCTTGGCTCACTGCAACCTCTGCCTCCAGGGTTCAAGAGATTCTCCTGCCTCAGCCTCCCAAGTAGCTAGGATTACAGGTGCCCACCACCACGCCCGGCTAATTTTTGTATTTTTAGTACAGATGGGGTTTCACCATGTTGGTCAGGCTGGCCTTGAACTCCTGACCTCAGGTGATCCACCTGCCTCAGCCTCCTAAAGTGCTGGAATTACAGGAGTGAGCCACCGCACCTGGCCTCTAATTCTTAACTAGAAGACCCAGACACTGGTTTGTCAGATAGTCTGTCCTTTTTTTCTCCTCTGAACTCCATTTAGTGTAGCTATTTTACTATCTGTTCACTCTTTTAGCTTGAAAGTGGCGGGAAGAAAAAAAAGAAAAAGAAAAAAAGTGGCATGAAGAGAACATACAACTTAAACCAATCAATTTACCACTTTCAGCAGCTCTGTGAAAAGGTTTTCTGGAGGTGGGTGGGATTTTTGATTAACATAATTATCGGTTTCAGTGCTAGCCCTGCCTCTTCGTCAACTTTTATCTTTCTAAACTAAAAAGGGTAATAATAGTAAAGTGCATCTTAAAACTGGAGGAATTAAAACAGCACCACCTCTTCTCATTAGAGGAGCAGTTTGGCACACTGACTGGTATAAACCAGCTGGCACCCTTCACAGGATGTTCTCACCACCACCCACCCTCTGTTTTCAAAGGCAGTCTTGTTGACGTTTTCAGAAACTCTAGAGCTGGTGGCTTCCAGAAGTACTCCTTACATAGTAGAGGCATGCATGCATGCCTAGAAGTAGGCCTTACATGTATTGGGAAACCTTCAAGAGGCCCTGGGATTCCAGATTTGGGCAAAGGAATATGGTGCTTAGGATTGGAGCCAGAGACTTCAAAAAGGGAGTATTAGGTCAGGGTCTTAAGGACTAGCCAGTGGAATGAGGCAGAAAGTTAGAGAGCCAGGCTGGAATGGAGTTTGAGAGGGAGAGAGCCAGGCTGGAATGAAGTGTGAGGTTAGGGCTGTTCCTGGTAAATGTATTTTATCAGAGGGGGATTAGTGAGCCAAGATTGCACCACTGCATTCCAGCCTGAGCTATGGAGCAAGACCCCGCCACAACAACAAACAAAAAAAAAAAAAAAGAGGGGAAAATAGGATTAGCTTGTACATCTTGTATGCTTATACTGACCCACTCCCACAAATATAAGACTGTCAAACTAAAGGAATTGAGGTAAAAATTAATATAAGTAGAGTTTATTTAGGTCAAATTTGAGGACTGCAACCTGGGAGACATAGATTCAAGTTGCCTTGAATATATGCTCTGATTAGCAACATATATTCAGGTGGGTTTTAAAAAGTGGGGCAGTTCCTATATTGGTTCATTAAAATAACATAAGCTATTGATTGGCGATACACTGTTCTTTGTATCACAAATTCCAGGAACATGAAGATAATGGGTGATCCTACTCTGCAACTTTAACATTTTAGGTAATTTATCAGCTAACTACAGGGAAAAAAAGAATAAAATGTGTTTATCATATATATACACAATATATATACATGATATATATATACACGTGTGTGTGTATGTATCTATCACTATGACAGAGCCTCGCTCTGTTGCCCAGGCTGGAGCGCAGTGGTGCGATCTTGACTCACTGCAACCTCCGCCTCCGTGGTTCAAGTGGATGCTGCTGCCTCAGCCACCCGCATAGCTGGGATTACAGGCGTGTGCCACCATGCCCGGCTAATGTTTGTATTTTTAGTAGAGATGGGGTTTTACCATGTTGGTCAGGCTGGTCTCAGAACTCCTGGCCTCAAGTGATCCACGTACCTCGCCTCCCAAAGTGCTGGGATCATAGGCGTGAGCCGCCACACCTGGACAGAATAAAATGTCTTTAAACAGTTGCCCCTGGGTGTTGAAACAATCTTTGCAAAATTACAACTGATGAAATTATACCTGAGGAAATTATGATAGTGAAAGAAATCAGACCTAACCGATTCCATCTTGCTTCTAACCTTCAAGCTGTCCTTGTTCATTCCTACACGTAGGCCAAGCTAACTTCGGGAAGGAATTCAGTTCATAGTTTGACTATGAAACAAAATTGATGACATGGCCGCGTGCGGTGGCTCACGCCTGTAATCCCAGCACTTTGGGAGGATGAGGCAGGCAGATTACTTGAGGTCAGGAGTTCAAGACTAGCCTGGCCAACATGGTGAAACCCTGTCTCTACTAAGAATACAAAAATTATCTGGGCATGGTGGCAGGCACCTGTAATGCCAGCTGCTCGGGAGACTGAGGCAGGAGAATCACCTGAACCTGGGAGGTGGACGTTGCAGTGAGCTGAGATCGTACCACTGCACTCCAGCCTGAGTGACAGAGCAAGACTCTGTCTTAAAAAATCAAATAAAATAAACTGATAACAGCCCTTTCCTATAAAGACCCACTTCTTGCCTGGGGACCAGTCTGCCTTTGCAGGAGTAACAAATTAGCTATGAGATTAGAAATTACAGGGCGGGGCAGGGTGGCTCACACCTGTAATCCCAGCACTTTGGGAGGCCGAGATGGGGGGGTCACCTGAGGTCAGGAGTTCAGACCAGCCTGACTAGCATGGACAAACCCCGTCTCTACCAAAAATACAAAATTAGCTGAGCTTGGTGGCGGGCACCTGTAATCCCAGCTACTCAGGAGGCTGAGGCAGGAGAATCGCTTGAACCCAGGAGGTGGAGGTTGCGGAGAGCTGAGATCGTGCCACTGCACTCTAGCCTGGGCAACAAGAGCAAAACTCCGTCTCAAAAAAAAAAATTAGAAATCACAGTTTACAGGTCAAGCAACCTCGGGCTCCTCTGAACCTCCTCAAATTGCTCCTGGGGATAACATCACTTTTGTAAAACCTGAGATCACTGCTTGAGATATTTTGCAGACACTGCACTCCATGGATCAGCTGACACCACCCAGACCCAGACCAGTAATCTGGCTCAACCAGTTCTGCCATCCCACCCAGGTACAGAAGACAGCAAGAAAAACTCCCTTCGACCCCCTATGATTCCATCTCCAACCTGACCAGTCAGTACTTCCCACTTCCCAAGCCCCACATGTCGAATTGTCTTTAAAAACTCTGATCACGGAATGCTCAAGGATAGTGATTTGAGTAATAATACTCGTCTCCCGCACAGCCGGTTCTACATGAATTACTTTCTCCACACAATTCCCCTGTGTTGATAAATCAGCTCTGTCTAGGCAGCGGGGAAGGGGAATCCACTGGGCAGTTAGTGTGGGTTGGCGGGGTTGGGGGATGATTGAGGTCTCAGTCATGTCTCTGTAAGCCTAACAAGTTTTGCATACTTCACATAGCTTAGGCTGCTCTGAGTTGCCTTTCCTTCTCTTTTTTTTTTTTTTTTTTTTTTTTTTGAGATGGAGTCTCGCTGTTGCCCAGGATGGAGTGTTGTGATCATAACTCACTGCAGTCTTTAACTCCTGGGCTGAAGTAATCCTCCTGCCTCAGCCTCCCGAAGTGCTGGGATTACAGGCATGAGCAACCGCATCCAGCCAAAATTCTGCTTTAGACTGCAGCTTCAGCTCATGCCTGAGTTCCAGCCTGCCTTTCCTGACAGCCTGCTCTACCGATTTTAGACTTACCTAGGGAGCTGCCACAACTGTATGTCAACTCCTTGACAAAAAACCCTTAATATATGTCTCCTATTGATTTTATTTTCCTGATGGAGCCCTGATACAGTGATTGAGCATGAGAACTTGCAAGTCGCCGGGCGTGGTGGCTCAAGCCTGTAATCCCAGCACTTTGGGAGGCCGAGACGGGCGGATCACAAGGTCAGGAGATCGAGACCATCCTGGCGAACACGGTGAAACCCCGTCTCTACTAAAAAAATACAAAAAAAAAAAAAAAAAAAAAAAAAAAGAGAACTTGCAAGTAGTATGACATACAATTCGTTTTTGGTTTTTTTTGAGATGGGGTCTTGCTTTGTTGCTCAGGCTGGTCTTGAACTTCTGGGCTCAAGCGATCCTCTTGCTTCAGCTTCCCAAGTAGCTGGGATTACAGGGGTGCACCACTGCACCCAGCTCATTTTAAAATTAAAATTTAGTTATTTATTTAAGTATTGTGTATAATTTGGACTTCATGGCGTATTTTAATAATATATGTGAGTGTATGTGTGGGTATATATAATTTTTAATGGTAAATAGTTTCTTAATGACTTAAACCCTTAACACTGCAATTTAAAACCATTTCCTTACATTTTTTTTTTTCGTGGTAGTATCAACCTAAAAGGAAGAAGTTGAGGCAAAAGTAACTTTTGAGGGGCTTAAGTCTGAGGACTGCATTTCAGGACACTTCCAAGTTGCCTTGAATGCTCCAGAGAACAAAATAGAGGCTCAAGTTTTGAAGAAAACAGGATGAATCAGGAGAAGGGACAATTACAAAGCTTGTTCATTAGGAATTCTCATTGGTTACAGAAATAGCATTGGCTGGTGACACACTGTTGAACTACAGGATGCATGGCACTCTATGGCTCCTTGGCGTCAGTCTGGAGACTATGTAACAAATGGCTTCAAGAGTAATTATTTAGCTCAACAGAGAGTGAGACAAGAATGCTGTTACATTTCAAATGCCTCCCTGGGCCTGATAATTTAAAGGGTCTTGCATTCTTTTTTTTTTCTTTTGAGACACAGTCTCGCTCTGTCACCCAGGCTGGAATGTAATGGCACAGTCTTGGCTCACTGCAACCTCTGCCTCCCGGGTTCAAGCAATTATCCTGCCTCAGCCTCCCAAGTAGCTGGGAATACAGGCACCCACCACCACACCTGGCTAATTTTTGTATTTTTAGTACAGACGGGGTTTCATCATGTTGGTCAGGCTGGTCTTGAACTGCTGACCTTGTGATCCACCCACTTCGGCCTCCCAAAGTGCTGGGATTACAGGCGTGAGCCACCGCGCCCGGCCAGGGCTTGCATTTTTCAGATAAAAAGTTTTGTTTTGTTTTTTCCTAAGTAGCTCTTAAGTGACAAATTAAAGAATAGCATTCAGCCTCTCTCCGTTGTTTTCTACTTTAGATATAAGAACTCAAGTTTTCCTTCATATCAGCAATACATTCTGCAAACCAAGCAGTAACTGAGACAAGCCCCATCAATTTAGGAAGTTTATGTTACGAAGGTTAAGAATGTGCAGGGGCAAGATGATGATTCATTGTAACTTCTGCCTCCTGGGCTGAAGCAGTCCTCCCATCTCAGCCTCCCAAACTGCTGGGATTACAGGTGTGCACTACCATACCCAGCCTGAGTTCACTTCTTAAACTATTTCTCAACAGAGTACAAAGATGATTCATAGGTTCACACTGTTAAAGGTAGTAACGGTGCCTGTTTAAATATTTTTTTTAAATTCTCAACATAATAATTTTTTTTCTTTAAAATAGAACATTTTGGCCAGCTCAGTGGTTCACACCTGTAATCCCAGCACTTTGGAAGGCCAAGGCAGGTGGATCTCTTGAGGCCAGGAGCTCAAGACCAGCCTGGCCAACATAGCAAAACACAGTCTCTACGGAAAATAGAAAAAATTAGTTGGGCGTGGTTAAGAATGTGCCCATGACAGCCTCAGGAGGTCCTGAGGACATGTGCCCAAGGTGTTCGGGGCACAGCTTGGTTTTATACATTTTAGGGAGATGAGACACCAGTTAATACAAGTAATGTACATTGGTTCAGTCTGGAAAGGCGGAATAACTTGAAGTAGGGAGGAAGTCCACAAGGAATTTCCTTGTGGCAAATTGTGATGAAGGAGGTAAGCAGTTGTTTTATTCTTGCAGCTATCTCATTGAGGAATAGAATGGGAGGCAGGTTTGCCCCACACAGTTCCCAGCTTGACTTTTCCTTTTGGCTTAGTGATTTTGGGGTCCTGAGATTATTTTCTTTCCACAGTTTTAACCACCTGAGCTAACTGGCCAATACCATTCTTTCATATCAGATACTAATTAAAACATTTGTGTTTTTTTCTTTGACTTCTCCCCCGCCAAGATCTTTAAACTGCAGTTGTCATGTCCTAAATCACTGACCTCCAAATACAGTTTTCATCACATACTTGTCAAAAATATTTTACCATTTACTCAATACATATATATTTTTACACATACATTGCAAAAATGGCCAAGCTTGGTGGCTCATGCCTGTAATCCTGGCACTTTGGGAGGCCGAGGTGGAAGGATCCACTTGAGGCCAGGAGTTTGAGACCAGCCTGGCCAACACAGTGAGACCCCGCCCCTATTTAAAAAACAAAAAAGGGCTAGGCATGGTGGCTCACCTGAGATCGGGACTTTGAGACCAGCCTGACCAACATGGAGAAACTCTGTCTCTACTCAAAATACAATTAGCCAGGCATGGTGGCGCATGCCTGTCCCAGCTACTGGGGAGGCTGAGGCAGGAGAATCGCTTGAATCCGGGAGGCAGAGGTTGCAGTGAGCTGAGATCGCACCACTGCACTCCAGCCTGGGCAACAAGAGCAAAACTCTGTCTCAAAAACAAAAAAAAATAAAGATTTTTAAAAAAACTTACATTGTTATACACAAAAGTTTTAAAAACACAGAAATGGAAAGAAAAATGTTGAGAATAAAAAGGACATACAAATAAGGGTTGTAATATTCTCTTCCTACATCTCAAGAGCCATTTCATTCATCTCACTTTGAGTTTGCTTGGTTCTTTTGTTTTCTTTTGTTTTAGACAGGGTCTCACTCTGTCATCCAGGCTGTAGAGATGAGGTCTCACTATGCTGCTCAGGCTGGTCTCAAACTCCTGTGCTCAAGCAGTCCTGCCACCTTGGCCTCCCAAAGTTCTGGCATTACTGGCATGAGCCACCTGCCCAACCTCATTTATTCTCTTTTAGTTCTGGAGGTCAGAAGTATGAAATCAGTTTCACTGGGCAAAAGTCAAAGTGTTGCAGGCCCAATTCCTCCTGGAAGCTCTGAGAGGAAGATCCATTTCCTTACCTTTTTCAGCTTGTAGTGGCTGCCTGTCTTCCTTGGCTTGTGGCTCTTTTCCGCACAGCACATCACTCTGTCATCATATCACTTTCTCATCTGTAGTCACATCTTCCTCTGCCTCTCTTATGAGGACACTTACGATTATATTAAGGACCCCCCAGATAATTAAGGATACTCTCTCCATCTCAAGATACTTTCGTAAAGCCCCTTTTTTCATATCATGAAACAGTCATAGGTTCCAGGAATTAAGACCTATGTATCTTTGAGGGCCAATGTTCAACCTACCACAGGAAGGTATAAAGAAGAGTAAAACATCCTATGCCATAAAGTTTCATAGGGACTATAAGAGAAAAAGAAATTCACAGTAAATGGTTGCTGAGTTAGACATTTTTATTACTGTGAAAATAACCTAAGTCGCCATAGGTTGGAGCTTCTCAAACTTTTCCACTGGAATATCTTTAATAACAAAGGTAAATGAATATTCCTGTGATATTTGGAAACAAAGCCTAAATTAATGCTTTAGAAGAGTAAAATTTCTTTGAATTCTAATCTTATAATTTAAAATTTTTTGTGACTTCTGCATTCAGTTTTGTATGTTCATAGTTGATGTGTTTTGAATTATGTCAAAGCATTGTTGTTCTAGAGAAGAGACTGTTTATTCTGTAGTTTCATTACTGTTTTACTTTTAAATTTATTTTTAGAGTTGGGGGTCTCACTATGTTACCTACGCTGGACTCAAACTCCTGAACTCCCGTGATGTTCCCACCTAAGCCCCCTGAGTAATTGGGACTATGGGCATGAAACACAGTGCTCAGCTAACGTACCTTCTTGTAATTTTCCTCTTTGGAGGGGGCAGTGACTTTTTTTAAAAAAATTATTTTTTGGCCAAGCACCGTGGCTCACGCCTGTAATCTCAGCCTTCGGGAGGCCGAGGCAGGTGGATCACCTGAGGTCAGGAGTTTGAGACCAGCCTGGCTAACATGGCGAAACCCTGTCTCTACTTAAAATACAAAAGTTAGCTGGGGATGATGGTGCATGCCTGTAGTCCCAGCTACTGGGGGTCTGAAGCAGGAGGATCACTTGAACCTGGGAGGTGGAGGTTGCAGTGAGCCGAGATCGTGCCACTGCACTCCAAGCTGGGCAAGAGAAGGAGACTGTTTCAAAAAAAAAAAATTACTTTTCCATAAGTTATTGGGATACAGCTGGTATTTGGTTATATGAGTAATTCTTTAGTGGTGATTTGTGAGATTTTGGTGTACATATCACCTGAGCAGTATACACTGCACCATATTTGTAGTCTTTTAATCCCTTGCCCCCCCCACCCCTGGCCAAGTCCCCAAAGTCCATTGTATCATTCTTATGCCTTTGTGTCCTCATAGCTTAGCTCCCACATATCAGTGAGAACATATGATGTTTGGTTTTCTATTCCTGAGTTACTTCACTTAGAATAATAGTCTCCAGTCTCATCCAGGTCATGGCAAATGCTATTAATTCATTCCTTTTTATGGCTGTGTAGTATTCCATTACATATATATATATATATATATATACACACACATGTGTATACATATATACACAGACACATACACACACACACACCCCACAGTGTCTTTATCCACTTGTGGATTGATGGGCATTTGGGTTGGTTCCATGATTTTGCAGTTGTGAATTGTGCTGCAATAAACGTGCGTGTGCAAGTATCTTTTTCAATTAATGACTTTTTTTCCTCTGGGTAGATACCCAGTAGTGGGATTGCTGGATCAAATGTTAATTCTACTTCTTAATTCTTTAAGGAATCTCCACACTGTTTTCCATAGTGGTTGTACTAGTTTGCATTCCCACCAGTAGTGCAGAAGTGTTCCCCGTTTACTGCATCCATGCCAGCATCTACTGTTTTTTGATTCTTCAATTATGGCCATTCTTGCAGGAGTGTGGTGGTATCATTTTGTGGTTTTGATTTGCATTTCCCTGATGATTAGTGATGCTGAGCATTTTTTTCATAGGTTTGTTGGCCATTTGTGTATCTTCTTTTGAGAATTGTCTCTTCATGTCGTTAGCCTACCCACAGTGTGATGGGCTTGGTTTTCTCTTACTGATTTGAGTTCGTTGTAGATTCTGGATTAGTCCTTTGTCAGATGTATAGATTGTGAAGATTTTCTCCCATTCTGTGGGTTGTCTGTTGACTCTGCTCACTGTTCCTTTTGCTGTGCAAAGTCTCTTTAGTTTAATTAGGTCGCAGGTATTTATCTTTGTTTTATTGCATTTGCTTTTGGGTTCTTGGTCATGAAATCCTTGCCTAAGCCAATATCTAGAAGGATTTTTCCAGTGTTATCTTCTAGAAATTTTAGTTTCAGGTCTTAGGTTTAAGTCCTTAATCCATCTTGAGTTTATTTTTGTATAAGGTGAGAGATGAGGATCCAGTTTAATTTTTCCTACATGTGGCTAGCCAATTATCCCAGCACCATTTGTTGAAAAGGGTGTCCTTTCCCCACTTTTATGTTTTTGTTTGCTTTGTCGAAGATCAGTTGGCTGTAAGTATTGGGTTTGTTTCTGGGTTCTCTATTCTCTTCCATTGGTCTGTGTGCCTATTTTTATACCAGTACCATGCTGTTTTGGTGACTGTGGCCTTATAGTATAGTTTGAGATCAGTTAGTGTGATACCTCCAGATTTGTTCTTTTTGCTTAGTCATGCTTTGGCTTTGCGGGCTCCTTTTTGGTTCCATAGGAATTTTAGGATTGTTTTTTCTAGTTCTGTGAAGAATAATGGTGGTATTTTGATGGGGATTGCATTGAATTTATATGTTGCTTTTGGCAGCGTGGTCTTTTTCACAATACTGATTCTACCCGTCCATGAACATGGGGTATGTTTCCATTTGTTTGTGTTGTCTATGATTTCTTTCAGCAGTGTTTTGTAGTTTTCCTTGTAGAGGTCTTTCAACTCCTTTGTTAGGTATATTCTTTTTTTTCTTCTTTCTTTTTTGAGATGGAACCTTGCTCTGTCGCCCAGGCTAAAGTGCAGTGGCACGATCTCGACTCATTGCAACCTCCACCGCCCAGGTTTGAGCAGTTCTCCTGCGTGAGCCTCCCAAGTAGCTGGGACTACAGGCATGCACCACCACACCTGGCTGATTTTTTGTATTTTTGATAGAGATGGGGTTTCACCATCATTGACCAGGCTGGTCTCGAACTCCTGACTTCAAATAATCCACCTGCCCTGGCCTCCCAGAGTGCTGGGATTACAGGCTTGAGCTACTGCCCAGCCTGTTAAGTATATTCCTAAGTTTTTTGTTTTTTGGTTTTGGTTTTTGGGTTTTTTTGCAGCTATTGTGATAGGGGTTGAGTTCTTGATTTGATTCTCTGCTTGGTTGCTATTGACTGTATAGAAGAGCTCCTGATTTGTGTGCATTAATCTTGTATCCAGAAGTTTTGCTGAATTCTTTTATCAGTTCTGGGAGCTTTCTGGAGGAGTCCTTAGAGTTTTCAAGGTAATTGACCATGTCTTCAGCAAACAGTGACTATTTGACTTCCCCTTTACTGATTTGGATGCCCTTTATTTCTTTCTGTTGTCTGATTGCTCTGGCTAGGACTTCCAGTACTATGTTGAGGAGGAGTGGTGAGAGTGGGCATCCTTGTCTTGTTCCAGTTCTCAGAGGGAATGCTTTCAACTTTTCCCCATTCAGTATTATGTTGGCTGTGGTTTGTCATAGATGGTTTTTATTACATTAAGGTATGTCCCTTATATGCTGATTCTGCTGACAGTTTTAATCATAAAGTGATGCTGGATTTTGTCAAATGCTTTTTCTCCATCTATTGAGATGATCATGTGATTTTTGTTGTTAATTCTGTTTCTGTGGTGTATCACATTTATTGACTTGTATATGTTAAACCATCCCTGCATCCCTGGTATGAAACCTACTTGATCATGGAGGATTATCTTCTTGATATGCTGTTGGATTCAGTTAGCTAGTATTTTGTTAAGGATCTTAGCATCTATGTTCATCAAGGATATCGGTCTGTAGTTTTGTTTTTTGCTTATGTCCTTTCCTGGTTTTGGTATTAGTGTGATACTGGCTTCATAGAATAAATTAGGGAGAGTTCCTTCGTTATCTTGTAGAATAGTGTCAAAAGGATTGGTACCAATTCTTTGAATGTCTGGTAGAATTCTGCTGTGAATCCATCTGGTCCTGAACTTTTTTTTTTTTTTTTTTGAGATGGAGTCTTGCTCTGTCTCCAGGCTGGAATCTTGGCTCACTGCAACCTCTGCCTCCTGGGTTCAAGCATTCTCCTGCCTCAGCCTCCCAAGTAGTTGGGACTACAAGTGTGCACTACCATGCCCAGCTGATTCATTTTTTTATTTTTTTATTTTATTTATTTATTTTTTTTGAGATGGAGTTTCGCTTTTGTTGCCCAGGCTGCAGTGCAATGGTGTGATCTCAGCTCACTGCAACCTCTGCCTCCTGGGTTCAAGCAATTCTCCTGCCTCAGCCTTCCCAAGTAGCTAGGATTATAGGCATGCGTGACCATGCCTGGATAATTTTGTATTTTTAGTAGAGATGGGGTTTCATCATGCTGGCCAGGCTGGTCTGGAACTCCTGATCTTAGGCAATCTGCCTGCCTTAGCCTCTCAAAGTATTGGGATTATAGGCATGAGCCATAACACCCGGCCTTGTTTTTTCTTTAAGCTATATATTTCCTTGAATATTTCTCCCTTCACTCCTTTTTTTTTTTTTTTTTTTTTTTTAGAGGGAGTCTCACTCTGTCGCCTAGGCTGGAGTGCAGTGGCGTAATCTCGGCTCTCTGCAACCTCTGCCTCCTGGTTCAAGCAGTTCTCCCTGCCTCATGTCCCTGAGTAGCTGGGATTACAGGCACCCACCACAAGGCCCAGCTAATTTTTGTATTTTTAGTAGAGACAGGGTTTCACTGTGTTGGTCAGACTGGTAACGAGCCCCTGATGTCAGGTGATCCACCCGCCTTGGACTCCCAAAGTGCTGGGATTACAGGTGTGAGCCACCGCCCTGGCCAGTTTTTGTGTTTTTAGCAGAGACAAGGTTTCGCCATGTTGGCCAAGCTGGTCTCAAACTCCTGGATTGAAGTGATACACCTGCCTCAGCTTCACAAAGTGTTGGGTTTTTAGGTGCGAGCCACTGTGCCTGGCCTGAAATTTAAGTAATTATTAATATGTTAAACATCTTTCTATTTGGAGATTGGAATTATGTCCTTATGATTTGTTACAGTTCTCATAATTTTAATTTTTGGACCTTCTGCTAGATGGCAGTAGTAATCAATGCCAAGGGCCAGGAAGGCAACCTTTAAAACAATTTGATATCTTAAGTGTAATTCTTAAGTTTAGTAAGTTACAGCTGATTTTCAGTTTTTTTAATCCTTCATAATCTGATCTGTAAAACACATGTGAACTTTGTATCCTCTTAATATCCGTTTTGTTCTGGATAGTTCAATAATTAAGCCTTTTGTTTGTTATTTCTCTGATATCAGGGTCTTTTACTGTGTTCAGTAGAGAGGAAATGAGTTTAGAACTTAGTAGGTTCTGATCTTCCCACATTATAACACCAAAGTGGTTAAAAGAACTAGTTCTGCTGTATCTTTACATGAGTATTATACAGGCTGTAAATATTTACATTTAGGGATTTGTTTTGATTTCTCTTTCAATGTAGGCCTTTTGAATGGTCTCCTCATTTGGAAAATTAAATAGTGAATCAGCCTCAAAATGCAAAACAGAGTCTGTAGCTGTCAATAAATATTTAAAATATTGCTTTATTGTCTTGAGAGAGATGTTTACATGATTATAAACTATCCAGTGTCAGAAAAAGCCTCATTCAGGCTTAATCTTATTTCATCTACCAGTTAACAGTGGAAATTTTAAAAATCATTAATATGTTGAAGTGTCTTTCTGCTTGATGAATTAGGGTAGCATTTTTAGGGGAACATTTGTATTGTGAATTCACCTTGGAAGCATCTAGTCTATACATGTACATAAATATATATATACTTACACACATATTTATATATAAAAGGGGTAGAAATCCAGTCAAATACTAGTTTATTCTGCAGGTTATCATTTGACAGTACATATTGCATTTCTTTGACATTCTCTATACTCCCACCTAGTGGTATCTGAGAGCTGCTTTTCCACCAGGCACCATTCTGAGCACTTAACGTGGTAATTAATTTATGAAACCCTATGGCTTTGATATTGCTATCTCCTGTTTAAACTATAGGAAACTGAAACATACAGCTTGTAAAGCCAGGATTTGCGCTCTGGCAGTCTGACTCTACATCCATTCTCAGCTATCATGCAATATCTGTCTCAGCTTCCTCATCTAAAACATTGTAATAAAAGGACTATCTTTTAGGGTTTTGGGGAGGGTTCAGTGAAGCAATTCATGTGAAGAGGCTGACACAGTAACCTAGAATGGTAATGATCAGTTAGTATTAGCTGTCATTTGGCTACTTTTCTGGTTTTCTTCCCATTCTTCTTTCATTTTTCTCTATTATGGGATGGTTGGCCTGCTGCTTGTTATCATTCGGTATAATTCATCTGTAGCAGGCACATCCACTTTCCTAGTTTGGTTTTTTTTGTTTGTTTGTTTTGTTTTTTGTTTGTTTGTTTTGAGACGGAGTCTTGCTCTATCATCCAGGCTGGAGTGCAGGGTGTGATCACAGCTCACTGCAATCTCCGCCTCCCAGGTACAATTGATTCTCATGCCTTAGCCTCCCTGGTAGCTGAGAGTACAGGTTAGTGCCACCACACCTGGCTAATTTTTGTATTTTTTTAAGTAGAGACAGGTTTCACCATGTTGGCCAGCCTGGTCTTGAACTCCTGGCCTCAGGTGATCCACCCACCTCAGCCTTCCAAGGTGCTGGGATAACGGGCATGAGCCACCACGCCTGGCCTACTTTCCGAGTTTTTAATTGCTGATACTTCCTATAGTCTGATAACAGAATCCCATATTTTCCCTCTGAGTTATAGACTGATGTACACAAATGTTTGCTGCACATTTGCCCTTGGCCATCCCCAGAAGTCCCTCAGGCTTATATGAGTAAAACTAAGGCATTTCTGTTTTTTTTTCCCCCATTTTCTTATTTTGGGATTTACTTTTTTTTTTTTTTTTTTTTTTGAGTCAGAGTCTCGCTCTGTCGCCCAGGCTGGAGTGCAGTGGCACCATCTCGGCTCACTGCAACCTTCACCTCCTAGATTCAAGCAATTCTCCTGTCTTAGCCTCCCAAGTAGCTGGGATTACAGGCATGTTCCACCACACCCGCCTAATTTTTCTATTTTTAGTAGAGATGGGTTTTCGCCATGTTGGCCAGGTTGGTCTCAAACTCCTGGCCTCAGGTGATCTGCCTGCCTAGGCCTCCCAAAGTGCTGGGATTACAGGCATGAGTCACCGCACCTGGCCCGGATTCACTTGCTGACTCAGCTCCACTTGGTCATCCAGTGCAAGAATCAGACTGGATTCCTTCTCCACCTGCTCCTCCCCAGTGCTTGCAAATCGAGTCAGTGCCAGGCTTCACTAATGTTAACTTCCCAAATATTTCTCTGGCCAGGTATGGTGGCTCACATTTGTAATCCCAGGTATGAGAGGCTGGGAGGTTGAGGCAGGAGAATCACTTGAGCTCAGGAGTTCAGGAACAGCCTGAGCAACATAGCAAGACTTCATCTCTACTAAAAAAATTTTTTTTTAAAAAGCTTTTTTTTTTTTTAATTGGCCAGGCATGGTTATGTGCACCTGTATTTTCAGCTATTTGGAAGGCTGAGGTGGCACAATCGCTTGAGCCTGGGAGGTTGAGGCTGCAGTGAGTGGCAGTTGCACCACTGCACTCCAGCCTGGGCCACAGAGTAAGACTCTGTGCAAATAAATACATAATTGTCAAACTATAATAATAGTATTGATAGTGAATAGAAGCAAAAAAAAGAAAAGAAAAATGTTTCTCAAATTTACCTTTTTTTCCCATTCCTACTGTTGAGAACTCCATTATCTCTTTTAGTTTGATTTTTAGTTGACACATAATGTACATATTTCTGGGGTATAGTGTGATGTTTTGATATACATATACTTTGTGTAATGATCAAATCAAGTTAATCAGTGTGTCTATCATCTCACATGTTGATCACTTTGTGGTGAGAACATGCAACAGTCCTCTCCTATCTGTTTTGAAATAGACCTTACAGGCTGGGCCCAGTGGTTCCCACCTATAATCCCAGCACTTTGGGAGGCTGAGGCCAGAGGATTTTTTAAGACCAGCTCTGGCAACATAGTGAGACCTGTGTCTACAAAAAAAAAAATATTAAAAAATTAGCTGGGGCATGGTGGCATGCACCTCTTGTCTGACTTTTTAATGACCTTTATGGTCTCCCAACCTTCAGCCTTACCTCTCCCTATTTAAATCCATCTTCTACATTGTAAATGTGAGCAATTGAGTATGTGACTCTGGGTTGGGCGCAGTGGCTCACGCCTATAATCCCAGCACTTTGGGAGGCCGAGGTGGGTGGACCACCTGATGTCAGGAGTTTGAAACCAGCCTGGCCAACATGGCGAAACCCTGTCTCTACTAAAATACAAAAATTAGCTGGGCATGGTGGCATATGCCTATAGTCCCAACTACTTGGGAGGTTGAGGCAGGAAAATCGCTTGAACCTGGGCAGTTACAGTGAGCCAAGATCACACTATTGCACTCCAGCCTGGGTGACAAAGTGAGACTCCATCTCAAGATAAAAAAAAATGTGTATATGACTTTGAGTATGTAATATTTTTGCTACCGACCCCCTCCAGTTCATTTATTTAATCAAATAGTTTAACATAGCTGCTCTAGGTTAAAATAGATACTGCTTAGTCATTCCCTATAACCCACTGAATGTTCTAACTCCTTTCTTACTGAATTGGTTCTGTGAGAAGAAATAAAAAAAAAAGAAAGCTTGACGTTTTAGTTGGGTATACAAGATAGAAAACTCTAAGACCTTGCCCTGCTGCTTTCTTCAACATCATCTCCTTTCCCATCCAGCATCACACATTATGATCAGCAATACCAAACTTTCTCCTCTTCCCTTGCTTCCACTACTTTTCATGCCTGTCCTTCTCATATGCAGCATATTCAAATGTTCAGTGACCAGATCATTTTGACAAAGCCACAGAGCTCATGAGTAACAGACATTGTGGATTGTGGAAGATCCTGAATGCCAAGCCGAGAAAGTAAACTGTTCCTGAGGGAGAAAGGAAGAACCACGGATTGTCAGACTTTGGCTATCATTCATGGAAATTGGGAGCACAGGGTTGAAGAGAGAAGCTAATGAAGTAAATTTTGGATAATCTGAATTTTAAGTTCTGGCAGCACATGTAGCAGGCATTTAACAATACTAGAGCTTCAGAAAGAGATTAAAGAGCATGAAATTTGTAGATAAAGATCTGGAAGTGATTACTAAAGGCTTTGATCCGGTATATGCAAAATTAATGTTTCAAAATGGAAAGACACAAATGTTCCTAAATCCACTAATGTTTTGAGGGCAGAAATCAAGTTCTAGTTATCACTGTCTCTCTAGCACCTAGAAGAGTGCCTAACACTGGTGTTTAATTATTAAACATTCTGCTAAGCTTGGGTTGCAAGTGGGATTCAAGGAGAAGGGAACCCAAGAAAGTGACAAAGGGAAGAACATTTTAGGACATCACCAGGGATGGAGAGGCAGTATTTCAAACTTTGACTAATAAGAGTTTGTGTAAAGTCCTACTACAGGCAAACATCCTTTTTTTTTTTTTTTTTTTTTTTTTTTGAGCCAGGCTCTCACACTGTCACCTAGGCTGGAGTGTATGGCGCCGTCTTGGCTCGCTGCAGCCTTAGACCTCCCAGGCTCAGCGATCCTCCCACCTTAGCCTCCCAAGTTGCTGGGACCACAGGCATGCACCTCACCATGCCTGGCTAATTTTTTGTGTTTTTGGTAGAGATGGGGTTTTCACCATGTTGCCCAGGCTGGTCTCAAACCTCCTAGCTGAGGCAGTCCTCCTGCCTCGGCCTCCCAAAGTGCTGGGATTACAGACATGAGCCACCTCACCCAGCCAGTGGGCCTTTCTTTATTACTATTTTTTCTTAAGGTTGACATCAAATTGCTAGGATCACAGCTACTTCTCCAGAGATTTGCATTGCTCACTTTTTTTTTTTTTTTTTTTTTTTTTTGAGACGGAGTCTCGCTCTGTCGCCCAGGCTGGAGTGCAGTGGCCGGATCTCAGCTCACTGCAAGCTCCGCCTCCCGGGTCCACGCCATTCTCCTGCCTCAGCCTCCCGAGTAGCTGGGACTACAGGCGCCGCCATCTCGCCCGGCTAATTTTTTGTATTTTTTAAGTGGAGACGGGGTTTCACTGTGTTAGCCAGGATGGTCTCGACCTCCTGACCTTGTGATCCGCCCGCCTCGGCCTCCCAAAGTGCTGGGATTACAGGCTTGAGCCACCGCGCCCGGCCAGCATTGCTCACTTTTTAAATTAGGGTGTCTCCCCAGATGTTACATCTCTAGGGTCTGTCCTAGCCATCTTATCTAAAAGATCCTGACCCCATCTTATCTCTTCTCATCATGTTACATACCTTAAACTCTCGTTTATTTTTCTTCATAGAGCTTGCCATTCTTCTTGTTATATATTTATTTCTTTTTTTTTTTTTTTTTTTTTTTTTTTTTTTGAGAAGGAGTCTCGCTCTGTCACCCAGGCTGGAGTGCAGTGGCCAGATCTCAGCTCACTGCAAACTCCGCCTCCCGGGTTTACGCCATTCTCCTGCCTCAGCCTCCCGAGTAGCTGGAACTACAGGCGCCCGCCACCTCGCCCGGCTAGTTTTTTGTATTTTTTTAGTAGAGACGGGGTTTCACCGTGTTAGCCAGGATGGTCTCGATCTCCTGACCTCGTGATCCGCCCGCCTCGGCCTCCCAAAGTGCTGGGATTACAGGCTTGAGCCACCGCGCCCGGCCTATTTATTTCTTTATAGCCGAGTTGAATAATGAATGTTGCAGCCTCAGAATAACAGTCAACTCAGTAAAACTGTTGGAACAAAATTATAGCATTTCTTTGGTCAGCGAAAATTCTCTTCAGATATTTTATGAGTAAAGTTATAAATTCTAAAAAAGAAACTAAGTTTTTAAACTATTTTAGATTTTTTTTTTTTTTTTTTTTTTTGAGACTAGATTTTGCTCTGTTGCCTGGACTGGAGTTGATCATGGCTCACCTGATTGATCGCATAGCCGCAACTTCCCAGGCTTAAGCAATCCTTCCTCCTCAGCCCCCAAGTAGCTGAGATAACAGGTGCACACCACCATGTCTGGCTGATTTTTAAACTTTTTGTAGAGAGTGGGATCTCACTATGTTGCCTGGACTGGTCTCAAACTCCTGGCTCAAGGGATCCTCCCACCTGACTCTCCCAAGGTGCTGGGCTTACAGGCATGAGCCACTGTACTCAGCCTGTTAGAGAAATTTAATCAAAAGAGTTATTAAAATTTCCAGTCAAGTATTGAAATAACTTTCTCTACTTGACCTCCTGGGCTCAAGTGATCCTCCTACCTCACCTTTCTGGTAGCTGGGACTGCAGGCATGCACCACCATATCCAGCTGAATTTTTTTTTTTTTCATACAGTGGAATTTAATTCAGTGATACTCAGTTATAAGAAGAAATGAGCTTTTAAGACACTGAAAGACGTAGAGGTACTCTATGTGTTTATTCCTTTGTGAAGGAAACCAGAAAAGGTCACTCGCCTTATGATTCTAACTATTTGACATTCTGGAAAAGGCAAAACTAAAGAGACAGTAAAGAGATCAATGGTTGATAAAAGTTCAGGGTGAGCAGAGGGATGAATGGGCAGAACACAGGATTTTTAGGGTGGTGAAAATTTTATAATGGTGGATTCCTTACATGTATTTGTCAAAACCCATAGAACTGTACAAAACGAAAAGTGAACCCTAAGGTAAACAACGGACTTTAATTTTTTTATAAAAGCTACTTAATGTTGTTTTATGTGGCAGTACTCTAATTTGACCACTTCCCAATTAATGGAGATTCAGGGTGTTAGGTGTTTTTTTTTTTGTTATTACGATTCTATAATAAATATCCTTCCTTACATACACATATATTTAATTTTGGATAGATGCTTATGGGAGATTGTTGGATTCAAGGAGACACATATTTCTAGTTTTATTATATAGTACCAGAATACTGTCAAAAACTTTA